>NW_028291724.1:0-225378 GCF_053813885.1 Theobroma cacao | reverse complement strand
CATTTCGTTTTCGCACAAATACCCATTTATATCTCACTGGTTTTACATCATTTGGTATACGGACTCCAGGTCCAAAAACTTCATATTTTGCAATTGAATTCAATTTCACTTTGATTGCGTCTTTTCACATTGACCAATTATTTCTATATCTATATTCTTCAATAGATGTAAGTTCAAGATCCTCATTTTCTTTCATAATATTGAGCTCTATATTTTATACAAAATATTGTTGATATTTATTTACCGGTTCCATCTTTTCCCATCATGACATAATTGATTGAGATCTTTTTATTTTAACTGATTCTAGGTACCTGAATTTCTTCTAAAGTGTTTATCACTTATGTCAAGGGTCTCTTCTAAAGTCTTTACTTCTTCTTTCTAACCATCTTAAATATTTGTTCCTTTTCTTTTTCGAGGACTTTATCTTTGGAATCGATTGATTTCCACGCTTCTGGCGTGCTTTGTCCTACAGGGACATCAATGCTAATAGGAGCATTTACAGCTGGTATATAAGATTTAGTTATTCCCTTTAGGTCAGTAAATACGTCTGACAACTTATTTACTATATTTTGTAAAATAATTATCTTTTGAACTTCAAGTTCATATTGCTTTGTGCGATGATCAAAACTAGATAATGATAATTTACTCTAAGAAATTTCCTCTTTCAGCTACTTATTTTCTCCCTCTAATGTTGGAAAAATTGTTTCATCAAAATAACAATTGACAAACTTTGTCATGAATAAATCTCCTATCGATAATTTTAAATATTTAATTACAAATGGAGATTTGTATCCAACATATATTTCTAACCTCCTTTGAGGACCCATCTTTGTGCGTTGTGGTGGACCAATTGAAACATATACCGCATATCTAAAAAATTCTTAGATGAAAAATATTTGGTTTCTAACCATAAACCAATTGTATAGGGAGAATTTATAATAACTCATTTAGCCTGATGCATACAAATGCTGCTGCATCCAAAATGGCATGCCCCCAAGTCAACATTGGGAGTTTTGAATTTCATAAGCTTGTAATCAGTTGGAAGTGTTTAATAAATAATTCTGCTAAACCATTTGTGTATAAACATAAGCAATAGGTTGTTCAATAGTTATTCCAACTAATATGCAATATTAAAGACTTGAAATGTATATCCACCAGCATTATCAAGATAAATAATCTTGATTACATAACCAGGAAAATGTGCTTGCAAATGAATGGTTGCAAATGCTAAATTGCAAGCTATAATAAGCACACATGTGACCATCTAGTCGATGCATTGGTTAAAATTATGAAATATCTAAATGGTTCACAAGATAGATGTATGAATCCACATATAACCTTGAATATTATTAAAAAACGTAGAGAATTCAGTCCCAACTTTAGTTGGTGATAGTCTTATAATTTATTTACCTTTAGAGCAAGTAGCATATAAAATTCATTAGATTAAAAAATCTTCTGGATTTTCAATGAATGATAAATTTTCAATCATTTTTGCACATTATTGATCCGAGATGGTCCAACCAATCATGCCAAATATTAAAATCATTAGTAAACTCCTAGTTCACTATGGGTTTCAATTATTCTAATATTTGTATAGTTTAATTCTGAGAACAGAGTGAGTAATTTTCTTTTCAACACACACTTTATACTTGAGATAATAGATGTAATATAGAGGTATTAAGTGTCATTTTCATTTGTTGTCTCAAAATGATATCTATTCAAACGAATATCTTCAAAACTTAATAAACTTTTTTGAGACTTAATAAAAAATAATACATCCTCTATTACTTTATTTCTCAAGGTAGTAAAATATTAGCTCTTCTGAAGCCTCCAATTAATCTTGTACTATCAGATATTGAACTAACATTGATTTTTTTGTCAAGTAGGAAAAATATTTATTGTTTTTAAATATAGTGTGTGTTGTAGCAATGTCTGCTAGACATATATTTACATTATTGATCTTAGATCCAACAAGATCAATATTTATATTTTCTTTAATAAAATAAAAAATTTACAAGTTAACATAAAAGAATATTAAATGCATAATTAAAACACATAATAATAACATATCATTTAAATATAATGAAAACATATTAAAACATCTTTATAATATAGATACTAAATATACCAATTATTATTAAGTTCATTATCAGATATTGCTATCATCAATCGAATGATCAATTCCTTTTTCAGGATAAGAAAATCAATAATAGATATTTTTATTACCAATCATGTAATCAATTCCTCTTTCAGGGTAGACAAATATCTTGATGTGCTATATAAACTTGGCAATGATTAAAATTTTCACAAGATGTTTTAATTTTCAATGATGCTTAATAAAATTTAAGACGTACAATAAGTACGTGACCAATGATTTTTCATGACACATCAATAATAGTACGTTTTTTGCATTCCTTTTATTCTTTTCATTATTTATCCACTTCTGGTGGGTTACAAGTATTCATCCACTTTTTGATGGGTTATCCACTTTTGATGGGTTAGTGGGTTAATGTATTCATCTACTTTTGGTACGTTGACAGTATTCATCTATTGTGGTAAGTTACAACTATACATCCACTTTTGGTGAGTGATCCACATATGATGGGTTATCCACTTTTAGTGGATTATTCATTTTTTTTAGTGAGTTAGAGCATCCATCTACTTTTTATGGTAAAATTATCTATCCACTTCTAGTAGTAAAATTATTCTTAAATTCAAATGATAAAATTATCCATCTACTTCTAGTGATAAAATAATAATTAAAATAGTGATAATGTATATTGTTATGGCCATTATAATTAAATGATATTGCATTCACTTCAAAGAATGGATGGATTCATGATTATGACCATAATTATTAAATGTGTCGCATTCACTTCAGAGAATGGAGAGATTTATAATTTTTTTTATTAGTATTTCGTTTGTTACATTCACTTCAAGGAATGAAGATTCATAGTTTTTCATTAATAGCTATATAATAGTAAATTCACTTTCCAATCAATAGATAAAATATAATATATAAAGCATGATAGTAAAATTCATATTAAGGTTGATTTTAAAAGAATGAAAAATACTAAAGAGATATCAAGTCACTTATCTGATTTTCTAAAATCAGAAATCAAAACTCAATTATTGAAATCCTTTTGAAGCTTGAAGATAATGAAAACATAATAATTAAATGTGTCGCATTCACTTCAGAGAATGGAGATATTTATAATTTTTTTTATTAGTATTTCGTTTGTTACATTCACTTCAAGGAATGGAGATTCATAGTTTTTCATTAATAGCTATATAATAGTAAATTCACTTTCCAATCAATAGACAAAATATAATATATAAAGCATGATAGTAAAATTCATATTAAGGTTGATTTTAAAAGAATGAAAAATACTAAAGAGATATCAAGTCACTTATTTGATTTTTTAAAATCAGAAATCAAAACCCAATTATTGAAATCCTTTTGAAGCTTGAAGATAATGAAAACATAATAATTGTAAAACTTGAGAGATCAGACCCAATTATTGAAATCCTTTTGAAGCTTGAAGATAATAAAAACATAATAATTGTAAAACTTGAGAGATCAGATATGAAATAAATCTTAAAAGAATAAATAAATATAACTTGAAAGAACAATTAAAGAGAAGAAAGAAAGTATTTATAGGGAAAATAGATCTTATTGAAGTGTATATTTATAAATGAACTAAAGGGCCTATTTATAGGTAAATAACTTCCTTATCTTGATAAAATTTATAAGATGAAGATAACATTTAGAGATTAGATAGATTAAATTATAATCTAATTTAATTTAAATCAAATCTAGATATATATAGAATAAATAGATATTTACAAAAATATTTATAACAGTTTTTGCTTTTTATCCGATTATTATTCCTTCACTGTAACGTATATATATAATGGATAGTGTTGAATTTGAAGAGAGGTGAAAGTGGTTCAACAGTGGAGCTCAGTAAACGAAAGTGGAAGAACTTACACTAACAAAGAGAGAGAAATGGAGAGATTAGGGGAATGTATAGAAGAGTTATTGAAGTTCACACTCCAATCTCACATTAACAAATCCCTCAATTTCGAACTGCGTCTCTCCCCTGAATTCTGCTCCGGCCTCCTCAATTCCGACCCCGCCGATCCCAACCCGGGCCCCCCTGGTAAGAAAATCCCCCACAAAATTTGAAGCGATAGCAAAGCAATGCATCTTGATAATCAGAAGGTTGTTAGGGTAATTTTAGTCATTTGATAGAAGCATATTTGCTTTTTCATACTGGGATGCTGCAGATATTTTGAAAGGAGTTCCCTCATACCCTTTATACAAGCATCTCGCATTAGCTTTGTACCAATCCATTGTTTCCGGCTCCATTTGCAATACACAACACAATTTGGGGCTAATGCACGACGAAATTTCTACCAAACAGAAGGAAGAGTGGAATAAGTTGGTTTCAAATAAGGGACTTGAATTGATAAATGTTAGTTAGTCATTGTTGATGCTGCTATTTTTGTTTTTCTTTTAGGTTTATGACTAATAATTTGTTTTCTTGTAGATTATGGATAATATAGAATTTGAACTTCATGTTCAGGAGCCCTTCTTTTCAATGTTAAGAGGTATTTTTGGTTATTTTATTTTTTACCATTGCCCTTGTTCCTTTTTCATTATCTAAGCAATTGAGAAACTTTACATTCTTCGCAGACGGCTTGAAGACCATTGAAGGAAGGTGTGCAGGTGGCAAATACAATAAGTAGGCCTTGGGATTCACTTCGTTTTTTTCTTCCCCCTTGTTCCTTTGCATGACTGTTATTTCTTTTTCTTTGGCACTTACTTTTTAAACTTGTTTTGTACTCATTGATTTCTGTTATGCAATCTATTTGTTTTGTTACTTGAGGACACCGTATGCATGCACTGATGGCCGAGCAAATTAAGATTTCTAATTCAACTGTAGTTAATCCAGCGTGGAATATACTCTATACAAGTAGCTAGGGAGTAAGTTGCTTTGGCAGGTTAAACTCAGCCTTAGCCGACCTTTCTGGTTGCTAAATAAAAACCATCCTGATAGCATATTTGATAGGTGAATTTTTTGTTTTTTTTTTCTTTTAAAAAGGAATAGATCCTGTTTTATTCCAGTGACAATGATAAGTATATAAACAAAAGGTAACCCCTTGTCTATCTAAGCTCTTATCTTTGGTAACAAAATTATGCGTTTGCTTGACAGCTTCAAAAACTCAATATTGCAGAACTCAGCCTGTGAGAGTATATACTTGTGTGAAATCTACATGACATATGTAATGTTCTTGGTTAGGGGCCATAAGAGGATTCTCAATATGTCCTGCTTTATATTTTGAGCAAGAAACAAAATGAACTCCTCTTTCTAATCAATGCATGCTTTTAGGGTTCATGAAACAGAAGGCCTGTGACTTTGTGGCTTACTTACTCATCATACATTTGAATTATCCTACATGCTCATCCTGTTGAGGCAGAGGTGGGAAACTTTGTTTGAGGGGGCAGCGGACGGCCTGGAGATTGAAGTGTCAATGTGACCTGAAAATCAGAGTTTATAATTGCTAAGCTGTGTGATTTAAAGTTTTGCATGTCTTCTGAACAATTTATGAGCTTTTAATGATAAGCCAATTCAGTTCTTCATTGATGGTCAGCCTTTGTTATGATATTGTTAATTTAATAATTAATTTCCAGTTGACTTTCCCCCTTTTTTCCATTATTGGTTTCAGGGTGTCTTGGTAGAAACCTGATTTATCTTTGATTCTTTTCCTTCTTTTCCTTTTGATAAGTGAGACCTTTTATTGATCCATATATTAATTATTTATTCTTTTAGTATTGAACCAGGTGCTATGATCCTCTTTAATAAATGTCTGGTGCTTGAAGTTCAGGTGAACTAATGCTGATGCCTTATACTCTATGTTCATGTTCTGAGTTGGGCTTTTCTAATTTCATCAATTCGCAGGATGTTCATCGTTATGCTACATTTTCTAAAATGTTAGAGGCTGAAAGTCTTTTGCAAGTCCTTCCGGGAGTTAAATCTACTGAAGAAGGTAATGGCAGTGGAAGTTGGCCCATGATTGGCTTAGAAATATTTCTTTCTTCAGACGGGGAGAACATGGTTTATTCTGTTGTACTATATATGGAATGAGGGAACTCATTACCGGATTTCAAATGAGGATTAATATCACTGTATAAAAATCATTTAAGACTGAGAGTAAATGATGTTGTTAAAAGATTGGATTCTAGTTCATTTGGTTCTCTGAGAGTTTATTGAATATCATAAGATCATAAAATCTGTTAACGTAGCTATTAATGAAATCTGATTTTGCTGAGAAATCTCAGAAATCGTAGCTTTTCTTTTATCAGAAACATCTTAAATGTATAGAGACTATAGAGGAATGTTAACAAAAGTTAACTAAGGATTTGACATAATAAGTATAGGAGGTTGCTAGTGTCTTGGGTCCATAACTTATAACCATGCATGTCTATGTGCTACTTAGCCTCCAACTTTCTTTTGTTTTATTAGTCATTAACAAAATGAAAATACTTGTGCTTACCTATTTTTATGTATTAGGACTTCGAAATCTAATTTTATTCTAAATGTGGCAGGTTTTTAGTTAATGCAGGAGTCATTGAAAGGAATATTGTGGGTAGTTTAATTCTTGTTTCTAAATGATTTGCTAATTCCTTTGTGGTAATTTGTTGTTGTGTTTGCAGGCTTGCAAATATATAGGAAATTTTATACAGAGGAGAAGGAAAGTTCTAATGGCGTCCTTGCAATCTGTGTTTCTAATTTGGTGGATCAGCCCTCTATCTTGTTGGCCAGCATACTCTCTGTGAGTCGTTTACAGCATTTTTTGAGTTGTAAATTTTGTTATATGTATCAAATTAATCTAATATCTTGCCAAAGGAAAATTTCTGTGTGGTTGCTTTGTGCATGCCTGGTTGGCTTATGTCATGTTGATCGAGTCTTAAAAACCTTTGAATTTCTGATACAATTCCAAATAGTTTACTGGGAACTTACTATTATATAGTAATGAGTGTCAAGAGAGAAAGAAAAAGCTAGAAGGAACAAACTAACATTGTGGTAGTCTCCTTTATTGATTCTATAAACATGAAAAAAACAATGTTATCCATTTTTTCATAATATACCCTATATAAGGAATGGTTAACAGGTAAGTGTCTAGATCTGTATGTTATCACCATCAGTCATGATTACAAAAAGGAGACATGTGAACTTATTCATGATATGGCGGTAGAAAGAAAGAAGTAAAGTGAATCTTGCGTCATGATCTGAAACTCTTGAAAATATTTAAGGGTGCATAATATATATACCTGGACTGTGACAAATTCTAATTTTGGATTCTCAGTTATCATTTACTTAGAAACGTAATTCTCAACTCAGTAGAACTGCTAATATATATACCTAGACTGTAACAAATACTAATTTTGGATTCTCAGTTATCATTTACTTAGAAACGCAATTCTCAATTCAGTAGAACTGCTGATAAAAAAGTGGTAAAATATTGATTATGATTAACTTAAATCTTCTCTTGGAACATGAGTTGAGATCCATTTTTCTGGTGAATAGTAATCTTTTTCTCAAGAATATGCTTCATCTTAGATCTAAGCAAGATCATGACATGATTGTATGAGCTGTATTTTAAAGGATTTTAGTAACTTGATTCAGCTATTTTATCATCCCAACACTATAGCAACGTTCCAGGCCATATGCATAGGAGAAAAAGGCATTTTGGACTAATAGAGATTTATTCTATTACCAATTGAAACATCTTGAACTAATGGTATATGGTTATATCTACTTTATTAGTTGGCCACATTAACAGATTATTTTACATATATTGTAGTTATATCTTTGCTGACAATGAACCAATAGGAATGCACCACGTGCTAGTGCTTTTTATAATTCTATATGTACAGCATACATCCTTTTTATGTTTGTAACTTTTGTAGGGATTTAATTGGTTTAACAGTTATTTCTGGCAGCATTTGCCTCATGGTGCCTGTTTCAAATCTTAAATCATGTTGGCAGAGTGATCAATTCATTTGCCATTCATATATGGATTTATTGACGGATTAAACATGTCATTTCACTTCTTATGAGATCAGTATTAGTGTTACTATTTTATGTCTGTTTGTGAATGCACTAGCTCTTTGAATCTCATATAACCAAAAATACAAAGTCCAAACTCATTACTTGCCCAATGTATTTTCTAAGTGCCCCAAGTGGATGTTGAAACATTTTATGTTTTAATCCAGGAACTAAGTTATGAAGGTGTTCAAAGGCTTCTGGCTCTAGCACATACTCCAGGAACAATTTCTGGTGCACTCCCCCCACCAAAATCGACACTTCTCTCGTCATTCATGTTGCCATATAATCCAGATGTAAGATAATGACTTGTGAATTGCTTTTATGCTTTCTATTTGCAAAGAAGGCTCTTTTACTTTTCTTCTTGTTTGCCCTAAGGTTTGTTTCTTGCATTGGACTTTCTTTTATTATCTCAACTGAATCACAATTAGTGTGCATGATTTTTAGTATTCAAATAAAAACGGAATGAAAAGGCTTGGTTATATTGATTGAAGAGATAGGTTTTTTTTTTTTTCCCTATAAAAAAATTTCTGTAAGTAAATGCAAAGAACTACGATAGTCTGGGTGGTGCAGGGAGAAGAGGCTATCCATATTTTTCTCACACCATGCCTGTGCAAAACTGACCTGTCGATGGGTGACTGTGAGTTTGTGTCCCACCAAACAACGGGTCCTAAGGACATTGATATTATCATTTTAACATTTCCTACTAGATAAATGTATGTTTTGGCGCTCCTTTTTGCTTTATTCATGATTTCAACTTTTGGTCTTTGAACTGGTAAAGAAAAACATTTTACTCTAGCCATGTGTCACAAGCTAGTTTGTTTTGGATATAACGTTTGGTAATCTTTAGTGTGCCTCTCTGTGTGTTTTTGTGGGGGAGGGGTATACATCTATACAGCACGATTTGATTATGGTATCTTTCTTTCTTTTCTTCCTTTTCTTTTAATAATTAATCCCAACATTGTTGCTGCTAACATATTGTATGACTTGATTATGGTTGTTCTTTTTGTGGTCTCTAGGTCAGAGGCAGTACCTTGACTCATGGAGCTAGGGCCTTGTCAAAGCACGCTGATCGAAGTAGTAGTAAGTACTGGGGAAATTTAAATGGAAGTGGTGAGTGCTTTTGTGGATTCAACTTGTCATCATGATGCTTAAAGATGTGCTTTTTGTTTGCCTTTTTTCTCTATCTTATTTGTTTTTGTTATTTGTGTGCTTGTGTGTGTGTTTATTTCATTAACATTGACTATCGAATGTGTGAATCTTTCCTGATTTCTTTGGTTGATAGAGGGGTCTGGTTTTGGTTACTCTGGTGTATGAAAAGACTAAAATCCTAGCTCTATTTTGGGCTTGCAAATTTTCCATGAGGCTTCTTGGAGATACTTGAGTGCGTAACAGAAAGCTTGATCTTACTAGGTTACATCTAAAATAAAGATAACTCCACTAGCAATAACATAAAATTAAATTCTATTGTTCCATCACTTGTACCATCTGAATTTTGGTTTCAAGAGTTCTAGTTTCTATGACTCATTCTAGGAGCATAATTTACTTTTGCTGGTTTTAAACAACCCAAATTCTCTGATTTTTAGTTTGGAAAAGTTGATCATCATAGGTTCTGTATCAAGCACACAACTGAAGTATTGTTATAATGTTTAGAAGACATGAGAGTATAAACTATACATTCATACTTAGAAATGTTAGTATATAGTTAAAAAGGGGGTTTAGTGTTTAAAGAATAATTTATGGATTTAGGTTTTGCTTTGAGTATGCAGTAACCAGATATATATTTGATAGGGTGGTAAGTGTTAATGTTGTAAGAAGATAAACCTATATCTATTGAACAATCTCCGTTTATATACCATAACTGAAAGACCAGACTAGGATCACATGATTTTTAGGTTGGAGTATGTGTAGGTGATTAGACAATGTTGCTCTCAATCTTCTAAAAAGTGCATTATGAAAAATATGACTTATGAAGGGAAAAGAGAGAGAGGCTAACCCATTTGGGTTTTATGCCTTTCCTCTAAAGCTCTTTGCTATACTTTGTGAGATACCTATATAGTAATTATTTACTTGGTGTATAGAATCTTACAATTCTGGAAGAGATCCTTGAGTTTAATCATGAAGTTTCTTGTGTTTACATTGGAAGATAGGTGCATCTTAGATGTGGGCACCAATTAGGATGGGAAAGAGGATAATCATATTAGTTAGGATATTTGCCTCTTAGTGCAAAGTTGGACCTTTCCAATATTACCAAATTAAAATTGATAGCGGGATGCCTAAATAGTCTATGTTGAGTGTTACACATGCTCACACATGGAACCTTGATTATTTCTTTAGTAAGTGACCATCTAATCGGTACTTTCCTATTTCTATTTCCCCAGATTCAAATAAAAATAATCTTGCAATGGGCGTCATTACTCATTTGATCACTAATTGTTGCTGGTTGAATGTGTATATTGTTCAATTGCATGGTGCTGTCTTTGAGATAAGAGTTGGTGAAGGCTATGGTGCACGATGGTCCAAAGATGGAACTAAGGTATACATATATTATCAAAAGCATAGTTATGGTATGCATGTATGCTAGTGATGCATTTATATCGATTGTTGTGTAGTTCGTATTTTATCATCTGATTGTTGGATGTAATAATCTATTTATACACAACATGCACATCAAAATCTAAGCTAACATGATACATTACGTTGATCAATGAAAATTTCTTAAATTATCTATATAACTATATAAATTTTATCCCTGAGGTAAAGTTTTTACTTACCTCTATTATCAATATACCATGAATTTTCAAAAAAAAAAAAAAAACTATATAAATTTTATGAAAAGTGGTTAGACATGCCCAAACCATTGGAAATTGGTAAGTGTCATCATCTATATAAATAGAATATTAAATTAAATGGTTGTTTAAAAAAAAAAAATTGCATAAAGCGCTTAGACTGGGGTAAGTTGGTTGTAACTCTATAAGCAACCTAGTGTAATAGTTATTGCCTTTTTCATATTTTCTTATATCAATTTTATTTTACCAATCCTTGGATTTGATGTCCCATTAACATTGATCATGCATGTCAAGTTTCAAGTTGATTATAATTTTCTAATTGATTCATTAATTTCAAAATTATTTCAATTGTTAGATACATATGAGTGAAACTGTAGTTTTCTTGATTTACCAGTAATTGATATTGGGTCAGCATGAATTTATGTGCATGATATTGTTGGGGGCTTGATTTAATATGATCCACCAAAGAAATTACTGATGGGTTATGGGTGAAATTATTTTAATTTTTTCAGTGGTAACTTGATCCCTACTGTCCCTAATTTAGCAATCTTTACACCTATTAGTAACTTGTTATGCAGATTATATCCTACCAATCCATTTTCAAGCCAATCCAATATATAACCATGGATCAATCAATTAGATTGTCTCAAACAGTATGTATTTAACAGTTATAATTTATGATGCAAAAGAAACAATTTGATTTATTCAGTTAAGTTGAAGATTAATATGTGTGATCTACATGGTACTTGAAAATTTTATATATTTATATAAGATAAAATATCTATTCCTGGATATGTTTGATATGTATGTGATAGTACCAACATTATTTGGATTGGGCTGATTAAATATTTAATTTTAGGTAACTGGGCTTAAAGCTTTTTTTCTCTTTGGTTGGAATTCATGCCTATACATATATATATTTGGATGGAATATATTGTGATTCCTTAGTGCCACTTGGCTTTGCGCCGTTTGCCTATATGCATGATTGTGGGACCTGGTGGATCCTTCACATCCAATATTTAATATTTTAGTATTGAGCCCATCTACCTTTTATTTACTTTTATATTTTTGTGTTATCTCTTTTAATGTCAACTTCCACTTGCAGTCCTATAAGTCCCCTAAACATGCCCATAAATGCCATAACAGAATGTATGTATATGCTACTGTCATCAATTTAAAAACAAAACAAAGATGCCTTACTTATGGCATCTGCATCTTTTCTACTACTGTATATTAATAACTGGCTATACATACTGCTAAAGCAACTTGACGCCATTCCTTTGATAGATATACATTTTATTTGCTTCAAGATATTTCACTTTAATATTTAAACTCTTAATGGATATAGTTTTTAACATTTTTCTGTTGTTTTAGTTCGTTGGATTTCTAGAACCATACATGGATGATGGTCACTTGAAGGGATGGAAGCATTGACTTGACTCTGGAGTTCTTTGCACTGGCTTCCATGATCTACAAGGTATCCCCTTCCATCTAATTGCTACCCCACTTTGTGAAGCTTTGGTCTGAGAAAAATTGAACTTTTCATTTCATGTGCAATTTTTCACCACAACACATGAACGCACATGCACTCTTGTTTCTTCCCTCTTTTTTGCAACCTTTTAATCACTTGCATAATACATGGTTTTTAACCTTCTTTTTCTTTCTGTTCATTCCATTCTCCTTTCATTTCCTAATTGTTTTCATTTCTCTTTTCTCTCTTCTTTGAGAAAAGAGTAATTTTTTTCACCTTTGAAGACCTTTTTATTAAGGTTAAGTTTGGCATCGTCACTTTGTTGTAAAATGGTGACTTGGGCCACAACACAACACCAAATAGATTGAAAACTGAGGTTTGTGGCTTTTCAGCACGGTTTTCGATGTCACAAGTTTTAAACAAACAGTTTTACAGTTCTTGATCTTGGTTTTTTTGTCTACTTTTCTTTGGCACTTTTTGTTTCTTTTCTTTTCTTTTTTGGGTCAAAGCATAGTCATTAAAGTTGAATCAGATGTCAGACTTGATGATAGCATTGGGTTGCTGGGTGATTAGTTCATAAATTGGGTTATTTTTTTGACACCATTGGATTAATTAAATATATTTATGTTATATAACATAATTTTAAAATTTAAGAATATAAAGGATATTATAGTTAAAAAATGTGGTTACAAATAAAAATTTGATGCAAAATACTCATAAAAGGAGTTATTGTTATAAACTTTCTAGTCATTAGACATATTATGATAATAATAGGAATATAAGTAAAATTATATGGAAGATTTGTCCTTTTCATTTTTTTTATCAAAATATTTAATGAAGCAATGATGGAGGTATCAGCTATCCTTTGTAAACCAAGGTTTTTTTTTTTTTAAATTGGGGAAAGAGGGATTCGAACGCTGCTCTTTAAGCAGAGATCATGCACCAATCAATGAGCCAAACTTTGGAAACCAAGGTTGAGAGTCAGCAACAACATATAAGAATTTTGCCAATTAAAAATAATAAAAGCCCTGGTTGACCCTAGAAAAGGCTGTCCTGGTTTGTCTAAAACTTGCCAGGTCAACGGTTTTGACTGTGTCATATGCATGAGCATTTCAAAATTAAACCTGACCCACTTTGGTTGCGCCTTGCTGTGTTTTAGAATTATGGTTCAGAGTTGAGACTAATAATTTTCTTCCAAGGTTTTGTATCTAGCGGTTATACCATATGTGAAACTGCAAAAATACATTTGCCAATCTTTGTAGCCGCATCAGTCTGGTAGGGAAACTCACAACATGAAGCCAATATTACTAATTTATATAAGTGGGATTGAGCTCATTTTAGATTTCCTTCAAATAGATTGGATAATTAGGAGCGGGTTTTGTATGTCATGTGGTTTTGGAAAGGTTTTATTTCCCTGACCTATATCTGCAATTACCTATATAAAAAATCAAATAATTATTTTTTTTTCTTCGTTGTGAATGAGTAAGTAATTAAACTAGGGTCATGGGATACTACATGACTACCCATTCTCATATTTTCATATTGAGGGTATCCTTTTCCATATCACTGGTTAAACTATTTCTTTTGGGCTAGAGTTTTCCAATGTTAGGGTTTCGATTCTGAAGAGGGCAATTGTTATGTATAAAAATGTTCTTATCCTAGTAGATTTATGTTTGTGCGTATGGATGGCTTTGACTTGGTTTTTTGGAGCCACTTCAATATGTTGAACTGATTCATCTCATAGACACTGGTGAGTGCATCAAGAATTAATAGTGAATTTATGCTTTTGTGGTCGTAATCCTGAATAGGATAAGATATGGTATATATCTGCTATTGAGTGTGGCATGGTGGCAGAGAGTGGTAATTGACAGAAACTAGTAATTTAAATTCATAAGTAATGCATTCATGGAGTTATAATTATGTTTGGTAGACTGCCTTGATTTAGCTGGAATGTTGGTGAACACAACACTTGTAGGCTAATATTAATCTAGTTCTTACCACAATACGGCGTCTTGCTGTGAAGTTTTTGCTGGTATTGAAGGCACAAGCTGGTAATCTAAACTTGGAAGAGTCATGCTTGTAAGGTAGTAATATACTTTTTCATTGATCTACATGGAGTGAAAGGAATGATAGTTCCTTTGAAAGAATAAAGTTGCTAACATGAGATTAAGATGGAATTCTGGGCACTTTACTTTCTTTGCTTTTTTATCCCTCTTTGTTGCTGATTCTCGTTTCTTCTTGCATTTCCTATCTTGAACTTTGGCCATTGAGTTTTGTTGTTTTTCTGGTTTTTGGTTTCTGCTTCTTGTTTTCTACTTTTTGTTGTTTTTATTTGTATGCTTTACACGAACTAGGGCAGTTTTTTGTTGTTCTTTCCCTTTTTCCTCCCTTACTGTTCTTCCTATTAAAAAGATATTAATAATGTTACTTATCCTGTTCAAGGGGAGGCATAATCCAGTATCCTTTGTTTTTTTTTGATGGGATGGGAGAGAAACAGGATTGGGGGGTGTTAGCCAGTGGAGGAATGGATGATTCTTAAGCTGAGCTACAGGGAAATGGTAGCTCAGTGGTGGCAATAAGTGCAATTAAACAGTGTCTCAGATGAATATGCATTTTGAGTTTTTGATTCATCATTTTTGGTGTTGCAAAATTTGACTGAATAGTTGAAAGGGAAAGATGATTGAGAAGAGAAAGAACCGACAGACGATAAACTTTGCAGCTGATGCTGACAAATTTGGATTGGTGATGGCAATGATGATGACAGCCAAGTGTGTATATTTGTCGGCCACTTCATGATAAGAGCTTTCACATGGATTTAGTTGTGACAAGATTGCATCAAACTGCCCCTTGGGTGGAAAAGTGCTGACTATAGTAAGCAAGTTGGTTTTTTGGCCCCATACTTCAAAGCAATATCTGAGTTGAGTCATCACAATCTGTTTCTCTATCATGAACATTTAGTGTATGGAATTATCTCAAGGACAACTGATGTTAAGATTTTAGCTTTTTAAGTATGCTTGAACACATGCACGAGCTAGGATACTCTATGCTTCCTCCCAACTTTTGTAAATTATTGAACCAAAAAATTATTCGAACATCCCACCATCTGATACTGGTATTTACCTTCATTTCTATGAAGCTCTTTTACTAATTCTATTGACCTTATTGTGTCTTACCTCCAGTACACAATAAGTCTTTTTTGTTGGCTTTTTTAAAAAACACACATTAAAGCTCCTTGAATATGCTAAACACTTAGTTGGACTCAGTGTGATTATGCAGGAGATCTAGAGGGATTATTGTTTCAGGAAGTAGAAGAAGGGAGGCTTGTATGAATAGAATGGACCCCTCAATCCTAGTTTATCCGTTTGGTGATTCTTGCTTTGTGTAAATTTAATTGCAATATCGGAGGGCATCTATTGACATACTAAACTACATGTTTTGAATGTTTGTTGGTGGTTTAACTATTAACAAAAGAACATCAGTATTTGTTAAATTTATGAGTTTTGATTCTGATAAGCCCCAAATTCTTTTGTCCAGCAAATCTGAAACAGGTTTGTCTTCCGGAATCTGGAGTTATCCAATGGGTAATCAAGTTGAGCACAGCAACATGATCTGCCAGTAAAACTTTCTGATGGTATGATTTTGTGGTGGGTTTGGCTTTCTTTTCTTTTCTGCAAACGTGGCAGAAGCCAATACCCTTTGCTTGCATGCCACGTGTCCCACTTTATTCATGAATTTTCCGTAAATAACACCTGCAAGCATGGATAGCTGACACACCCACGATGAACAAAAAGCTCAGATTTCTGATCCAAAGTTGGATCCATACATTCATATGTAAACAGTAAGTTGAACCCAAGACCTTTTCAGATACGTAACTCTGCTCTTTCACTTTACTTACCAGCAGAATATTTCTGCCTTGCGCCGTGTCATTTATTCGCTACCTTTTTAATGCTTTCGGTGTACATTGTTCTTTAAAATCTTTTATGAACCCACCAAAAAAGAAAGATGAATACAGGCAATGGCCTTATTCCCTGATTGCATTTTAAAATTATGTGTTATAGTTTGTGGAGGAATGTAACATCAAGCCCTTAAAGTTGTACCTCTTTTCTACTTTTGTTGGACATGTCATGTGGCTCTTGAAATTTTCCATCCCACATCATAAAATTATTACAAATCACATTCACCTCTAAAAACTTCATCAAAGCTTTTGATTGACTCCTAACTTCATAGACCTTGATCCATTTGCTTGCGGTTGCTTTCTGTTGTTGTTTATCATGGGATGAATGTGACCGTATTCAGTCCTTATCTATGAAATTTTTGTATCCCACCTTTACATGGAAATAGTAGATGAGAACTAAAAAGTCTTTCTCTAGAGGTCCTCAATATAATTGTGATGTATCTTATTGTTTTCGAATTTTGATTCCTTTTCTCAGGAATTATCTTGAGTCCTTCAGTCCCATTCACTCCCAATAGCCCTTTGATAAATCTAAAAATTACAAAAAAAAAAAAAAAAAGAAAAAGGAAGAGAAATAGCAGAAGGAACACACGTGTAGTTCCCTTGACTTGCTTCTTTCTAGCCCTAAATTGTAATTGAACCAATGAAAGCATTTGCTTTATTTCATGTCTCCTGGAAATGACTCTGTTTTTTGGTTGGTAGGCGCAATTTGATCCCTCTTTATGAAAAAGGTAATGTAATTATAAAATTATGAGGGCAAACTTATCTTTGTAGGACCCCATTACATATTTTTTACATATTTTGTAACAATAAAGGGGTTTGGAATAAGTAATTGGACAGTGGGATTATTGTACAGCATCGGGAAAAGGCTTTGGAGGGGGAACCATATCATTCTAGATGGCCTTGAGCTTTTCTGCAACTTTGGTAGCCTTTTATAAGCAGATGCCTTAACCCTACCATTCACACTTTTGACCTTTGGAAAAGCTTTTGATTCGAAGCTAAAAGCATTCAATCGCACGTCCATGCATGGACACATTGCCAAAATTTTAGGCAATGCTAATGGATCCCATCACGCAACCTCACACATGACGTTGGCTCCTAAGGTTCATCAGTTTGTATTAGACAAAACTGTATTAATGCTGCAATAACAAAATTGAACCATTTTGCAAAAAAATTGACATACTTTTCTCATTTCAGTCAAAAGAAATACTTATGGAAACATTTGTATTTTATTTGAAATATATGTCCAAGGGATACCTCACCTTTAGACCTATAGTCTTTGGGAAAAAACAAAATCCATTCATCCCAAATGTAATATCTACAATTGATTTGGCCCAAAAATTAATGGAAAAAATTTATTTTTAGTTTCTGTATAGTAGTACTGAAAAAGTTTTATAATATTGGTGTTGGATTATTCTTAATGAAAAAAAAATTAAAAAAATGAAAAAAAAAAAGGAGTTTTGAAAAGGAAAAATAAAGGGAAAAAAATCATCTTTTTTTTGTGAAAAAAAAATTCACTCCATTTTTTTAGTAAAAGATATAATACATTTAGCATCAAACTAAATGTTTATATGCCAAAGGGAAAAAAAAGTGTTGAAACTACATATATATATATATATGAATACCCAATTTGAGACTGATGAAAGTATTGTTATGGGAACTAAAAACAATATAAAAAATAGTAATCATATAAATGATAATGAGGGAAACCTGATTAGGATAAGTATTTTTAGTTACTGATTGGTTTAATTACCTTACTAGCTATCCCAACCAACCAATTAAACGATTCATCAAAAGAAAAGATGATCTAGTGTGAACCCTATAATGCAGTGGAAAAATTCTCTAAAATTGTTGAACATCACTTGTTGTTTATAATGTTTACAAATCAAACAAAAAAATGATGTGTGAGAAACACAGATGCAGACAAGCAAGGCTGCAAAATATAGGACCACATGAATGGAATCGACATAAAAATCATCATCATCCAGCATATTTTTCAAAGAAAGAAAATGAAGAAAAAAGATAAAAAGTTAAGGAGGCTGAGGCAAAGACAGCTCTCCAATGATTGGATAGAAAAAACAGGAACCTCTTACCTTGTCTTCTTGTCTAATCATTAGTTTGGAATAAGCTTCATTTTGATACCATTTAAATTGGTTTATTCACCTCCCGGACCCCCTTTTCTTCTTTTTTTAATCTTTAATCTTCATATAAAACCTCGATAACTAGGTATACTAATAAATATTATTAATCCCATCATTCCTCATACTTAAAATATTACAAACTTGCACCCAACCATAACTCAAAGTAAACTTTAGCCCTATAGAACCCCGCAAAGAGAATTACTTGGTTAACTAAATAAATAGATTATTTAGTCTCTCGATTTAAAATCACAAGATATGTTATATTATTACAAAAATTATACATTTGATATTAATGTTAATAATTAGAGCTATCAATAAATCTAAAATTCAAAATCATTTGTTTCGAAATAATCGAATTTAATGATTAAATCAATTACTTATCGATTTTTTATTTTTATTTTATGCGATGTCAAGAAATCGAACTATATACAATATTGCTTCAATGAGACGCTAAGATTTCCCTTTACAAGTAAACATAGAGTATTAAACAAGTGATATATTAATGATAATTTAATCTTCCCAAACTTACTATTTTTATTCTCAAATACTAATTTTAAGTGCTTATAATGAGTTGTGACAATGAGGTGCCACTTGCAACTAGCAATCGCATGCGATTTTGGACTAAGTCAAGGATTTTAACAAATCTGAGAGGGATTGAATTGACATGAAAATATATCAAGAACTGAGAATAGAACATAACAAAAGACATGTTGACATATTTTTTGAAGATGTTCTGGAAAGGGGTAAGTGATTATTGTAATGGTTACTAAATAATTATTAACAATGCTTTACGGCATGAGTTATATCCTGAGTGCACTGCACATTCCTACTCCAAACCTTTATTAAGAATTATTATGTACATAATTTTCAATTGAAATCTATAATTGTTATTTAGTATGTAGCATGCATTGGTGGCAGAAGAATGAGAATTTCCAACCTTCTCTTGGGCAACACACCTTCATTTTTTTTTTAATTTAATTAAGTGATTAGGTTACCCCATGGAAATATCCCTCCTCCTTTTCTTAGTCTCCCTATAGAGGTATAGCTCTCATACATTATCATCACCCACATACCTAAGCATTCAAAGACAGACCGGCTCTACGCTGGTTCAAGCTAGAAGTTCTTATATATATTCATATGATTTTCAGCTGCATAATGAGGTTGTAGCCATTATTCCCACCTTATAAATCTCACTTTTCCTGTTCCAAACTTCAAACTCGATACTAAAATTCTAACCAATGAAACGTCAAAAAACCACCATACATTTTCATCGTTATATCATAAAATTAAATGATTTTTATAAATAATAATAACAAGAGTGTTGGTATTGGTAAAACAATAATTATGATGTACATTGTAAGAGAGAAGGCACAAAACTTTATCTACATGAGGGAGTCCTTGTACTAGCTAGTAGTAAAGTTGACATAGCTAGATTAGGTAAAATCTTATCAGATTAAAGTGACAATAATCTTGTCTACATCAAGTATACTATAGCATTTACCATCACCTCCTTGTTCGTATTAGCAAAAGAAAATATGTTGTTTGTTAGCTTCCTTTTAGCATCGTGCAGTTCCTATGGGGAAATAGGGATTCCGTGGACATATTATATTTCTGAGAATAAATGTTTTATTCCTTTCAAACCACCCCAAATGTTAATAACTATGATGACATCAACTTGATCGAATACATATGCAAACCCTGGATGCATTGAAATTCTATGATACCACCGGTGACAATGGCCAAAAACCATATCAATGGAGATTAATTGCCAAAGAAGTAAAACATCTCTACCTAGTTCTAGGTATAGTCAAGTTTGTAATTAGTCAGAAATCTTAATCTAATTATTTCAATTACCTTATTTAATTACTCATGTCATAGGCAATTTAGACGTCCGGGATACCTAAGTAGGACTCGTCATCCTACACATACATACATACATATATATAGATATATATAGTGTGTATATTTCTATGTTGAAGAAAACGTTACAATGCCCCGCTCTGTGAGGATTGTTTTGATACATAATGGACTAACCAGAAACAAGATTGCTTGAATTGGAGAAACTCTTGTCTCCGGAAACAAGACCCCATGGCTTATTAATTCAGCTAAATTAATGCAATTTTTTTTTTCTTTCAGAACCAATAGATACTTGTCCTTCTTAGTTTGACCCCACTGTGGGTCTTGGAACCTTGTTTTAAATGTTTTGTTCTTATAAAACAGTATAAATTAATTTTAGACATAGCTAAATAGTTGTGTGTTATGTAGAACATTATTTCTTTGCATTTCTGCCAATCATGCCATGTATAGTTTATTAAAACAATAAGAAACAAACACTAGAAGCCACAAGAATATTTGACATTATTTTATTACTAATAACTCACTCTGTTTCGTATATATATAAAGAGAGAGGAGATTAAAATTTGTAGTGGAAGTTGCATAGAAGAAGCATATACTTGCTTATAACTACAGCTTAACTCCAAAAAGATATTATATATACCTTGAAATATTAATATTTTATATGATACTCAAGCAAATACAAAGAAATAGTAATAAAATAGTAGGACAATGACCACCAAATATAATAATAAGGGCATTCTAAAACATAGCTTTTGTACATGGCCATTTGTGAACTCAAATGAAATTGAGTTCTGCAAAGGTGCCTAAGGAGTCAAAGGGGGCCTCCCCAATTGATGGACATAATTACTCTCTTCACTCAAAAAGGAGGAGCGGGCGCACAACTCTTCCCGTCCAAGCAGCAGAGCAATGGTCAGTAGCGGTAGACATGCACAACACCAACAGTATTCAGCCCCAAAATAGCCACACATCAACCAGCCGTTCATCAGACTCCGGCGAGCCTTGTGCCACGGGTAACAAATGGGCCTCAAGGCTCCTAAGGGAATGCGCTAGAGCCATCTCCGACAAGGATTCTACCAAAATCCATCACCTTCTGTGGATGTTAAACGAGCTCGCTTCCCCTTATGGAGACTGTGACCAGAAACTAGCATCTTATTTCTTGCAGGCACTCTTTTGCAAGGCCACCGAATCGGGGCAACGATGCTACAGAACCCTAACTTCGGTAGCGGAAAAGAGCCACTCCTTTGATTCAGCTAGGAAGTTAATCCTTAAGTTCCAAGAGGTAAGTCCATGGACTACTTTTGGTCATGTAGCTGCGAATGGTGCAATTTTGGAGGCCTTAGATGGGGAGGCCAAACTTCACATCATCGATATAAGCAATACCCTTTGCACTCAATGGCCTACTTTGCTAGAAGCTTTGGCCACGAGAAACGATGAGACACCACACTTAAAGCTCACTGTCGTGGTTACAGCTAATATTGTAAGGTCGGTCATGAAGGAAATACGCCAGAGAATGGAGAAGTTTGCTAGGTTAATGGGTGTGCCTTTCGAGTTTAATGTAATAAGTGGGCCGAATCACTTGGGCGAACTCACAAAGGAGGCACTCGGTGTTCTTGAGGATGAAGCCGTCGCGGTGAATTGCATCGGGGCCTTGAGAAGAGTTGCAGTGGAGGAAAGAGGAGCCGTGATCCAGATGTTCCAATCCCTTGGGCCTAAAGTCGTGACGGTTGTCGAGGAAGAAGCAGATTTTTCAAGCACCCGATATGACTTTGTCACGTGCTTCGAAGAATGCCTAAGATTTTATACATTGTACTTCGAGATGCTTGAGGAGAGCTTTGCCCCAACCAGCAATGAGAAGCTGATGCTGGAGAGGGAGTGTTCAAGGAGCATAGTTAGGGTTTTGGCTTGTGACGAAGGGGAAGATAGTACTGCAGGAGAGTGTGAGAGAAGGGAGAAAGGGAGCCAATGGTCTGACAGGCTCAAGGAGGCTTTTTCACCGGTTGGATTCAGCGACGACGTCGTCGATGATGTCAAGGCATTGCTAAAAAGGTACAGAGCCGGATGGGCGCTTGCACAACCACACCAAGATGAAACAGGACTTTACTTAACATGGAAAGATGAAGCCGTAGTATGGGCATCAGCATGGAAACCCTAGAAATTGGGCCAAATTAGCAACCATGGATTCCACATGTTCTGAAAAAGTGAAGCCTTTTGCGCTGCATTTATGCACGAGTTTGGAAGCAATGAAAACATGCAGATGGAGTTCACTTTTCTTATATATCTTCTTCTCATTCATATATGCATGCTTGTATTTTATCTTATGTCGACTTTTCTTCTTCAGCTTTATGCTTTGGAGTTTGTGATGTTTCTTTTTCTGCTTTAGATCATTATTCTTGTTTGAAGGTGTTTGCATTTGTGCCTCTGTCAACTCTATGACATATCCCCAGTACTACTTCCAATTCCAATTTGGATTGCTCCCTGTATTTCCTTCCTCTTCATCCCTTTCTTCTCAGATTTTGCAAGAAAAAAATAACTTCCATATATATCTTAATAGGTGAAATTAATATGAACCATATCTATATCATCCCAATTTCTTTCTTATATAGAGGGCTTTTATGGACTATTTCTATCATCCCCATCTCCACACCCATTGCACATATAGATTTAGCATTTGTTGCATGCCAATCTCATTCTCATCCTACTCCCTTTCTCCCTCTTTTGGGGAGAGACAGGGTGGGGGGGAAGCCCAAAGAAGAAAAATGAGAATTACTGTTTCGAGATTAAGGGTAATGTATTCTTTTACATGGTATTTAAACCTAGGAATTACTAGACCTTATATAAGGCTGAGCAATTCTTTAGCATTAACTAATCATGTAATTGAAGTTGGCTGCAAATCAAGGAAATCAAAAGAAAATTTTGAAGTTCTATTATGGAATATTGTTACATGAAAGAAATTTATCAGACTTCAGTGTACAAAATTTTTTGAAATGAGAAATATGTATATTATAATCACAATCAAATATAGCCATCATCATATCAATATCGAATTAGCACATTGAAGAGAAGAAAACCAACAATTGGTTAATCACCAAAATGAACAAAGTATAAAGTTAAAGAAAATCCACATAAAGTGAGAATTGAAAGCTGATTATTGAAAAACATATATTCTTAATGCTTTTGGCAGGAATGATTAACATCTTGTTTTTGGGCTGTTTATTAGTCAGTTTTTGCGCTTTAGAATATGCCTCTTTTGTTGGGTAATGTTACTTTGCCCTTAATATATTTTTGCCATAATTTTTTCTTATCTTATTAGATTTGACAGATTTGTTAGATAAATTTAAATGTAAAATTTATCAATTTATAAGAAAGTCAAGCAATTAGTAAATGCATATTCAAAAGCAATAAACTTTTGCCAATTACCATATCAAGTGGGATAAAAAATTGTGATAAAAGTGTTAAAAGGAATAATAAAATGTTATCACTTTGCATAAACATAATATGTTTATGTATTATAACATAATAACAATTTGAATGAATTATTGTACGGATATAGGTTTGAGTGATCATTAGCATAATATTTTTATGTATATATTTATATCTATTTTAAATAATCATAAATATAATATATCAGTTTCAGATGATCATAAGCATAATCATCATTAGAATACAAACAAAATTTATACCCTCCGAGCACAACATGAAAAATTTTATCCATTTTTTAATGACATGTTAATGAATAGATGGATTTAAAATAAATTAAAAAGTGTTGAACGAAAAAAATTAGTTTTTAAGTCAAGAATGAAAATGAAACATTATGGAATAATCATGACTTATGATGCAATTAATTAATTACTCCTAAATTTTAGGTTTTATATCATTAATTATTTCATTCAAAATAACTTACCAAATTAGGCGGGGAAAAATATTTCTAGCTTCTTATATATGTTTACATGGCTAGGGTACTCTAATAGAATGCAATCTAGCTGTAGATTTATAACAATAATATTAAAAAAAAAAAAAAACAACCTCAAGCTCAAACTCAATGGCAATTTGAGACTTTGGTTTATATGTTATAGTTGAATTTCACTCTAAATATGCTTAAAAGACAAAAAAAAGTCGACAAAGTTTGAGCTCGAATATTAAAACACTCTCAAAGTTGAGTCATTTTACTGTTCAAATTATTGATAAGGAAAGGTCAAGTTGAGAATAAGCAAGTTGATTTTGAGTATATTCTTTTGAGTCGAATCCATTCAGCTTGTGGCGTTTCAGAAGATCAAAAAGAATCAGCTTGTGTGATTAAGCCTGCACCGCTACCCAATAATATCAACCTGCACTTAATTATCAGTTTTCAATTCAATTGATAAACAATTAATTATTCCCACCTATCCCATTTCTTAATTGGTAACGTACATGGTACACCAAGCCATTAGGCTAAGTTTTTCAACTGTACTTTCTTTCTATGGGAAGAAATTGAAACCCAACTCTTTAATATGTACACGCAATGAAGCCAAATATTCAGATATAAATTATTTCCACTTTCCTCTCTTCGTTGTATTAACAATAGGAAAAATCCTCATCCCAACATGTTTTTGCCATCGCCTGTCCCTTATGATATAGGTTGGATGGTTTTTCAAAGACAAATGGAGAGCAAACCCTCCATCTATCCATCTATATATCCTATTTCTTAAATACATATACGTTATATAAACGTGTATATATATTTATACAAATATACATATCTTAATGTGTATAAAAATATTGATTATAAAATTACATTGGTATTAAAATGTATTAATTGTTTTTTAGAAAAAAAAAACTTAACAGATGGAGAGAAAAAAACATGCGAACAATGATAATTGATGAATTGGAAAGTTTAGATAATTGATGATAATTTATTAAACTTGATGTTAATAAATTTAAACCATTGAATTATTATGAAGATTATATACCCAAAGTTTTGCAATCAACAAATTAATTCAATATTAACCTATTGGAAATTAATGTTAAACCAGAGAAGTGCTTGTATAAAGATGATGAGTATATCACATAAAGGGGAAAAAAATTGACATAAAGAAAAAGGAGGGGGCCAAGAAGAGACCTTGGTGGCAAACATAAGAATACCAACCAAATCCCATGTTTGCCTTTGTGTCTAGTGACTTGAACAGCATATTTGCCTTTAGTTACCATTCTGGTGTTCTCACTTTAGTCCAACATTAAGTAGTGGAAAACAACTTTTCTAGATTTAGATAAGACCTTCGCTGTTCATCATTTCTATGATACTTCGCTCATCATTTCGCCAATTATGGATTTCTTTTTTTTCTTTTTTTTTGCAATATTACCTTCTTCTTCACACAAAAGTTTGCAAATGATTGAAGACTTTGTGAGGGATAACAAGTCAATGCCAAGGAGATAAGTCTATTTCAAATACGCCTAAGAGGCCGACATCTATATCAAAGGAGAGAAGAGAAATTTGAACAAAAAAAAAAAAAGAGAGAGAAAAGAAGAGAAAACCTTTTGATTTATCCTATCAAAAGTAGAGGAACTATATATGGTGTCTTGTCATTTTCAAATTATATCATAATATATTCAGTTTGACTTAGGTATAAGTGATTTAATATTGCATTGATTTCTTAAAAGTTTAAGTTTATTTATAACCATTAGTTTTATCCTTGTTTTTTTATATATTTGAGTATTGATGTAAAGTTGTCCATAGGTCTGGGGCCTGCCCAAGCTCACAAGCTTAGCCCAGTTTGAATTACTACTTTATCATACAAGAAATGTGTTTTACATAAGTTAACAACATATATTTTTTATGGATTTAACTCTAAAATAATTTATTGTTATATTGTAGAAACAAAAGCCAACTATTTCTACCGTCTTACCTCTTAGCATCTTATTATAGATTTCTTTAAAGTTACCCTTTGGGTAATTTTTAAAGAGTAAAAATGAAAAATATACGAAAAATCTCTTGCATTATATTTTCTATTATTTTAGAAAGTGTACATTTAATTTTGTATAATGAAGTAGAACACAGAGAATATTACCTTTTTAGTATCCTATAAAAGGGTGCTATACATCAAATTGTTTTCTATTGCTTAAACCTGATAAACTATATGATTTTTTTTTTTTTTTGGGTGGGAGTGTAAAAGTCATACAAATTCTTACTCTTTAATATGACACAAGCTCATTTTCTATGCCAAAAGACAAGACTTAACTTCAGAAATATTTTGTATAACTGTTTTGATGATTAATACTTTGATTTGCAAATTTGTTACAAGACAAAAATTGCTATATTTACCCTTTTTAACTATCTTAAAATTTAGCAGTAAAATTATTAAAAATAATAACGGGATTAGTTGATATCCAATTCATCGCAACGAAAGCTTATTAACAAATAGTAGTACTATAATTTAGTTTGTTAAAACATGTTATACTTCTTTAGTACTTCCAGATCATAACTAACCCATATTCAATCATGATCAAAATTTATACATTAATTTAGTTGGAATTTATAACAAAACACTAGAAAAACTTAATATAAATATCAACAAAGAAATCACATAATTCTACACAAAATCCAAATTAACCTATCATTCAAACATATAGTAAAGTGGGAAAGTTGTTTCTTTTCATAGTTATGAGCTATAATCATGGCTAAGCTTGGTTGCCCTATCTCTGTTTGTGTTTTCGTCTTCTTTCATTTATTGCAACTATTCTCATATGGTGTTGGAGATGTTCTTGAAGTACCAACGTTCAACATTAACCAACAGTCTCTTTTGCAATATCTGTACCTTGGGGATATCAAAATTGATTTGCCAGCTCTTTACGTATTTGGAGACTCCTACGTGGACAATGGGAACAACAATTTTTTGCCCCATTCTGCTGTAGCAAATTATCTACCATTTGGAATTGATTTTGACGGAAAACCTACTGGTCGTGCCACCAATGGTAGAACCGTAGTAGATTTCGTTGGCATGACAAAAACTTTAACACCATTTACTATTATTTCAATATATTTTAATACATAGTCATTCTATTTTCTTTTTTTAATTGGAAAAATGAGAGGATTTGAACCTTATTCTTTCTAATAAAGAGATTGAGTACCAATCACAATGAGCCATATACTCATATGTTTCATATTATTTTTATTAGATATGTACTTTCAACTTAATTACCATTTCAACAAAGATACACAAACTTAATGTAGTTAATTACTTTGATCATTTCAATATTTTGAAAACAATTTTTTAAAATTTTATTCTTTAAACATGCACCCTATCCTAGAGAATTCTTAATTCGTTCTGACTTCATATCTTGCATTTCTTTTAATCTGACCAACAGTTTATTGGGTAATAATCCATTTTCTAATAAACCTCCATTCTTTATTATATAAATATCCCATTTAACAAAAACTTTCGATGTGCAATGTAACATATATATCATAAATAACTTTTTTTCTATATTTAATAATGCAGCTACACTGGCTGGTTTTCAATACCCACCCCCAATTTTGAGTATGTCGGAGGCAGACAGAAAAACAACTCGAACTGGCTTGAACTATGCTTCTGGTTCTTCTGAGATTCTTTCGGAAAATGGACGTTTTTTGGTAAAATACGTTGAAATATTAATATTTTTTTTATAGATGATTTTATCAATCTTGTTAAAATTGCATTTAATTTTAATCTTGACAACATGATTCTATCAATTATAAAGGTTTAAGAAAATTTATGATAAAAAATACTCAAATTCAATTAAAATGTTTTTGCTAGGTGACAATTAACCATATACTTGTGGTAATTATCAAATCATCCTATATTCACTTGATGAGTTCACTAACTATATAGCATTTTGCAAATTTTCCAACTCTATGTAGAAAATGAATGTGCTCAACTTCTTCCAACAAGTAGACTTGTTTGAGAACGCAACCTTGAAGGATTTGAAGAGTTCATTTAGTAGCAAAGAAAGTTTCACTAAATACCTCTCCAAGTCTGTTTTTTTTATCCATATTGCGAGCAATGACTTAGGGCTTACCTATGAAACTGCAACGCCGAAATACTCTCCAGATAAATATGCTGAATTGCTCGTTGAAGAGCTTTCTAAGCAGCTGCAGGTAAATTTTAAAAATAATCATCAAATTCTTAAAAGAATAGTTCTCGTTTATTCAATTTTTAATTGTTAAACTACTCAAAAATAGCATGAATATAACAATTTTATGAATACTTTTTCTATGAGTATCTCTAGATAATCATATGGTCAGATACTTTACTTTTTTTTTTATTAGCCAAATTTCAATAACAATGTGAATCCACATGTAACACTTGTGAGTTTGCTTTGAATGCAGAGATTGTATAAGCTTGGTGCACGTAAATTTTTGGTGAACAACGTGTCTCCATTAGGGTGCCAACCATTTAACATAAATGCAAAAAATCACACAACATCATGTGTTGAAGAAGTGAATGAGCGTATATCTATATACAACAAACTTCTTTCCAATTCACTAACAAAGTTACAATCCACTCTTTCGGGATCTAAGTTCATTGTTGGAGATCTTTACAAGATTTTTCAAGACGTCTATGCATCGCCTGCATCATACGGTAAGTTAAAAATATTTGAAGTGACAAAAAATATAAATGAGTGAAATTACTTTTCAAAGCTATTCCATATTAATTCTTAAAAATCTTAAGCTCAATTTATTCATTATCGAACCAAGTTCAAATAATGATTTGAGTCGAGATCAAATTTTGTGATAATAATCAACTCAAGTGGCATTTTAAGGTTTATTTGAATCCTAAAACTTAGCACAAATAACAAAAACTGTCTTAGATTTTTATTTTTTTGATATAGCTTACAAACTCTATTTGTATTATTTTGTATGCAGGATTTAAAGATGTAAACACTTCTTGTTGCTTTGATAGTAACGGGACTAGGATTCAAGCTTGCGCTCCAAATGCTGCACCATGCGAAGATAGACAGGGTCGTGTATTCTTTGATCCATTCCACCCCAGTGAAAGCATGCATTTCCTATGGGCCAGGCGTCTGTTGAAGGATTCCTCTGTTTGCTCCCCCATCAATTTGATTCAGTTGATGCAAGCTTAATTATGTGAACACTTGATTACTACGCATGGCATTGGTTTCATGATATCATCCAAAACCATAAAGATGCAACCAATTATGCATGCCAACAACTATTGAAGTTGTTCTTATTACAGTTGATTTTTTGAGTCCCCATCATTTGTATAGTTCGTATTATACCTCTTTTTTCAACATGTTTCTTCTCCATATCAAAATATTTCTTGAAAGATGTATATATTTTACAGTTGATATATTACCATCTCCCCATCATATCGTATCTACTGGCAAAATGGTCGTTTGCAACAATTTAAACAATCCAATTGGAATCTATAAAAGAGACTAGAAAAACTTAGCAAAAATATCCCCTAAATTCATATAAACCATAACATATAATTCCAATATAATTTCAATATCAAATAGGGAGTCCTTTTCCTATTGTAATTTAAGCTAATCATAAATAAGTTGCTTCATATATGTTCGTGTTTCCATCTTCTTTCATTTTCGATCGTTCTCATTTGGTTATGGAGTACAAACATTAAACATTAACAAAAGTCTCTGTTGCAATACTAAAGGCCTATATTCTAAATTTGCACCTAAAGGGGGGCTTCTGAGATCTTTACACAGCAACACCGTAAGAACCAAAACCTAATTATTAGAAGTTGGACGTCAGCCAAACCAAAGTGCAAGAGTAACATATAAGCTATGCAGATTTAATTTTGGAAGAGCAATACCCGTAATTGGACAGGTTATAATGCATAAATACTTACACAGAAATTCATGATGCTTAAATTTTTTTCCCTTTAAGACCAAATGACTATAAATGAGCCATCCCTACATAGTCAATGCATGTCCACTGAATAGCTTGATGCCCTCTGAGCAAAAAAGAACATGATCTTTTTGTGACAATAGTAGATAGTTTCAAACAGCAAAAGTGAAGTAAAATCACCAGAAATCCTTGCATGAACAGGAGCCAGACTGAAAATGGTGGAAGCGTTGACCATCTCTTACAATAAGATGCCTGCCTCTAACCTTGGAGGTAAACTTCAAAAACAGTGATAATCACCACAAGTTTAAAGGTTCTTTATGATTGTTAGAGTGGTTCCCACGTCAGTGCTGATTGGTCCCCACGCTACAGCCAATCTTTCAATATGAACCTCCAGAGCCTCCTCTTTTTCTTCGTTTTCCAAGTCATGAAACACCATATCTATTTCGGCAATGCACCCAGCTTCCTTAAGTTTAATGTTAAACTCATCCAACCTTTTATAGATATCAGCAGACCAATTATGTGATCTATCTCCAGCAACAAAAACATGATCTGAACCTGGCTCCAACCAGGTTCTTTAATCAATCCTCTATTCCTCAACATGCTTCTTGTTATAGTTGCTTCCTTCCACTTACCCCCAGATGTATATAAATTAGACATCAAAACATGATTACTGGTGTTTCCAGGATTCAAATCTAACAACTTCCTGGCTATATATTCTCCAAGATCAACATTGCAATATTTCCTGCATGCACTAAGCAATCGAGCCCATACTTGAGCTTGTACCTGCACAGGAATCTCTTGGATGGTTTTCAGGGCCAAGTCAAAGTGACCAGCTCTACCAAGAAGATCGACCATGCAAGTATAATGCTCTATACTAGGTTCTATTCTGTAAACCCTTTTCATGTCTTTGAAATACTTGAATCCATCCTCCACCAACCCCGAATGACTGCAAGCCAATAATATGCTTGTGAAAACAACATGATCTAGGCTGAAAGTTTCAGTTATTTGCATCTGATGAAATAGGTTCAAAGCCTCATTTCCCAAGCCATGAATTGCATAACCATTTATCATTGAACTCCAAACACCTAAGTCCTTATGTAAAACTTCTGCAAATACTTCTTCTACCTTCTCCACAATTCCACATTTGCAGTCCATGTGAATCGATGAGGTCTGGACCTGCTGATTTGATGCAAAACCATTTGGTTTCACATAATGCTCTATCTCCTTCCCCAAACTTGGTGATCCCAAATCAGCACAGGCAGAGAGTATATAGTGGCAAAGGTTGCTTCATTTGGGTTGAGCCCGGTTCTGCATAACCTCTTGAATAAATCCAATGCTTTAGCAGGGTAACCAAACTGAGTATATGCAGCAATAATGGATGTCCACAAGCAAATACATTTCTTATCTACCATTGCAAATACTCTTCGAGCAGAGCCAATGTCACCGCATTTTGCATACATGTTAAGAACCAAGTTATCCATCATATACACATTTCAAAACAAAAGAATGAATTGATGATGCTAATGGCAAATTCCCTGCTTGTACACAACCTGCAATGATCTTAACGAACAGCACCATATCCTAACTAACACCCCCCACTTTTCTCATTCTACTAAAGAGATTGAATGCTTCCCCAACATTCCCAACATTTTCATAGCCACCAAAAATAGTAGTCCATGAAAGGATCGATCTTTCATCCATAGTATCAAAAACGGAACGAGCTCCATCGATAAAACCAAATTTAACATACACATTCATCAGCGAATTCGCTAAAGGAACCTCACATGGTAGCAATCCAAGTTTAAATACGCAACAGTGCATTAATAAGCCTAGTTAAAGATTGGCGCAAGCAGGTGGAAGCACTTAGTTCAAAACTAAGAACCCACATTACTTTCAACAACTTTATTGCTTTCGTTACACGGAAACCACGACAATAAACAGAAATCATAGAGTTCCAAGAAATAACATTTCTCGAAAGCATTTCGTCGAGCACATTGCGAGCAGAGACTAAATCAAAGCGTTTAGAGCACATGAGGAGAAGAGATGTTTGTACGAAGATGTCGTGTATGAAACCAAGTTGAAGCACCTGGGCGTGGAGCTTTGTGCCGTCACGAAGAGAAGTGAGGGCTGCGCATGCCTTGAAGAGTAATGGGAAAGTAAAGCTGTTTCCATGAACATTAGAGTTGTGTAACATTGGAGAGTAGATGTTGAGGGTGTCCGCGAAGTGACCATTGTTTGTTGAGTTTGTGATCCTTAGGTTGACGAGATAAAGTGGGCACTTCTTTGAGCTTATTGAAGTCAAAGGAAGGCGTAAAATTTATTTACAACATTAGTGCAATCTTGATGTTTAGGATAGAAGACAAAGGTCAACTAGTTGGGCTCCATAAGGAACCGGTTGGAACAATTTCTATATGCTAAGGTTTAAACCCAAGATTAGTAAATGATAAAAATAATAGAAAATGACAGTAGAATAAAGCAACGTAAGTAATATTATGTAAGACATAAATGATTACCATACGTTATACATTTTTTTAAAAAAATAATAAAAGTAAAATTTTTAACAAATAAATTTTAACTTTTTGAAAAAACGAAAAACAAAAAAAAATTAAATAAAAATTCTTTCCTTCCATAACTCCCTTCTCCTTCCTCTCCTCTCTCGACTCCCTGCACCTAATGGCCCAATCCGATCAATCACCAACCTAATCAGGCCGAACAAGATTGAAAATTTTATTTTGTATAAAGATGATGTATAAGAGAGGAAATATAACTTTGTACTCAAGCTATATCTTTGTCCTATTTATAATCCTAAGTTCAATTTTATGACATATTTCAAATACCCCTGTATTGCTCAAGTCTAACAATCTTTATGCTATAATCTTTTTTTGAATTGGAGTGTAAAAGTGACATAAATTCTCACTGTTTTAATATGACAAAAGCTCATTTTCTATATCATAACACAATATTTAACTTCAGAATATATTTAATTCCATGATTGCCCAACTATGGCAACCCATGTGTTGTGCATTAATTTTAGAGATTTTAGTTGGAAGACTAAGAAGTTAAAAAAACAATTTATTACGTTTACCATTTTTAATTATCTAAAAATTTAGAATTAAAATAGTTGAAAGAAATAACGGTATTAGTTGATATCCATTTCATCATAACAAAAAGCATATTGACAAATAGTAATACGCTAATTTAATTTGTTAAAATATTTTATACTTCTTTAACACTTCCAGCTCATAATTAACCGACATTCAAGATGCTGTCAAGTTCCAAATTTATACATTAATCTAGTTGGAATTTATAACAAAACACTAGAAAAACTTCATATAAATATCAACAAAGAAATCACATAATTCTACACAAAATTCAAATCAACCTATCATTTCAATATAGCAAAGTGGGAAAGTTGTTTCTTTACATACTTTTGAGCTATAATCATGGCTAAGCTTGGTCGCCCTATCTCTGTTTGTGTTTTCATCTTCTTTCATTTATTACAACTATTCTCGTTTGGTGTTGGAGATGTTCTTGAAGTACCACCATTCAACATTAACCAACAGTCTCTTTTGCAATATCTGTCCCTTGGGGATATCAAAATTGATTTGCCAGCTCTTTACGTATTTGGAGACTCCTACGTGGACGATGGGAACAACAATTTCTTGCCCCATTCTGCTGTAGCAAATTATCTACCATTTGGAATTGATTTTGATGGAAAACCTACTGGTCGTGCCACCAATGGTAGAATCGTAGTAGATTTCATTGGTATGACAAAAACTTTAACACCATTTACTATTATTTTCAATATATATTAGTACTTAGTTTAACATAATATCATATTATCTCATGTTTTGGGAATAAGTTTCTAAAATTTTATTCTTTAAACATGCACCCTAGCATAGAGAATTCTTCATTCCTTCTGACTTCATATCTTGCATTTTTTTTTTTAATCTGAGCAATGATTTATTGGGTGAGAATCCATTTTCTAATAAACCTCCATTATTTATTATATAAATATCCACTCTAGCAAAAACTTTGAACGTGAAATGTAATATTAACTAAATTGTTTTATATATTTAATAATGCAGCTACAGTGGGTGGTTTTCAATACCCACCACCAATTTTGGGTATGTCTGAGGCAGACAAGAAAACAACTCGGACTGGCGTGAACTATGCCTCTGGTTCCTCTGGGATTCTTTCTGAAAATGGACGCTCTATGGTAAAATACCTTGCTACATTAATATAATTTTATAGATGATTTTATTCATCTTGTTAAAATTGAATTTAATTTTAGTCTTGACAATATGATTCTATCAATTATAATAGGTTTAAGAAAATTTGAGATAAAGTACTCAAATTCAATTAAAATGTTTTTACTAGGTGAAAATTAACCATATACGTATAATAAGTATCAAATTTTCCTATATTCACTTGATAAGTTCACTAACTTATAGCATTTTGCAAATTTTCCTACACCACACAGCATATGAATGTGCTCAACTTCTTCCAACAAGTAGACTTGTTTGAGAACACAACCTTGAAGGATTTGAAGAGTTCATTTAGCAGCACAGAAAGTTTCACTGAATACCTCTCCAAGTCTGTTTTTTTCATCCATACTGCGAGCAATGACTTAGGGCTTACCTATGAAACTTCAACATCGAAAAACTCTCCAGATAAATATGCCGAAGTACTTGTTGAAGAGCTTTTTCAGCAATTGCAGGTAAATCTTTGAAGTATTCATCAAATTCTTAAAAGAGTAATGCTCTTTTTATTTATTTTTAATTATTCAACTACTCACAAATAATATGAACATAATAATTTTATGAATTTTTTTTAAGAGTATTTCCAAATGATCAAATTGTCGAATACTTTACTATTTTTTATTATTAAAATGTGAATCATAATGTTAAATCACATGTAAAACTTGTGAATTTGTTTTCAATGCAGAGATTATATAAGCTTGGTGTTCGCAAATTTTTGGTGAACAACGTGTCTCCGTTAGGGTGCCAACCATTTAATATAAATACAAAAAATCACACAACATCATGTGTTGAAGAAGTGAATGAGCGTATATCTATATACAATAAGCTCATTTCCAATTCGTTAACAAAGTGGCAATCCACTCTTTCGGGATCAAAGTTCGTTCTTGGAGACCTTTACAAAATTTTTCAAGATGTATATGTGTCGCCTGCATTATATGGTAAGTAAAAATTATTTAAAATGATTAAAAATGTAAATAAGTTAAGTTACTTTTAAGAGCTATTTTATATTGATTCTTAACAATACTTAAGCTCAATTCATTCGTTGTCAAACCAAGTTGAAATAATGATTTGAGTTGACTTTGAATTTTGTAATAATACTCGACTCAAGTGACATTTAAGTTTTACTTAAATTTTAAAATCAAATTCTTTAAGCTAATTGAATCGGGCTAAGTCCACTCGATTATTTTTTAAGCTGAATTTGAGTAAAAGAAGATAAAGCTGGATCAAACTCTCTAATCCTTGAAAACTGAGCACAAATAGCGAGAACTATGTCTTTGATTTTTATTGTTTTGATATAGCTTACAAACTCTATTTGTATAATTTTGTGTGCAGGATTTAAGGATGTAAACACTTCTTGTTGCGTTGATAGGAACGGGGCTAGGATTCTTCCTTGCGCCCAAAATGTTGCACCATGCGAAGATAGAAAGAGTCGTGTATTCTTTGATCCATTCCACCCCACTGAAAGCATGCATTTCCTATGGGCCAGGCGTCTGTTGAAGGATTCCTCCGTTTGCTCCCCCATCAATTTGATTCAGCTGATGCAAGCTTAATAATGTGAACACTTGGCTACTATGCACGTCATTGGTTTGACGATATCATACAAAACCACATAGAAGTATGGCTTCTATTTGTTTGTAAGCAATAAAAAATTTGCCAAAGAGAGTTGAATGAAAAAAAAAAAAAAAAGGAATTGGATATTTTATTCTTTCCATAACAGCACTAAAGGTAGCTGAATGGTAGTAGTATTATTTGTTCATAAAGATAATATCTTATTTTGCTCCTATATTTAAAGAAAATAATTAATGTAATATTTATACTATAAAAAGTTTAATGTGGTACGCAAACTTTAATTTTGAATATCAAAAAACTCAATCCATTATACTGAAAACCAAATCTACCAACATAGCTTTTAAATAAATGTGAAACATAGCCAAAAAAAATACCACTTAACTGCCACGTGTTATAAATTTTTAAAAGGAAAAGTAAAAAATGAATTTTTTTTTTTTTTATCTTTTCAATATATATTTCTTTCATTTCTTCTCTTTCCTCTCCCCTAATGCCCTTTCTTGATGGTCGCACCCGACCTATTGCCGGCATGTTTCGGTTAGACAATGAAACAAAGAAAAACAAGAAAAGAATGTTTTGAAAAAAAAATTATATTTTTTAATATAATCATAAAAAATGATATTTTTTATTTTAAACCAAGTAAGTTATTATGATTAATTTTGGGCAGACTCAACTTTATAAAAGCAGTGTCAAATTACATTACTCAATTCTTAAAAATCTATACTAAATATACTATTTATTTGGAATTTTATATAGTTAACTTATCAAAGATTTCAAATTAACGTAAATTTATCAAACAATTATTTATATATTAATATTTAAATACTGGAAAGATAAATTTTTTTATAATTTAAGATTTTATTTAAAAAAATAAATATTAAAATATTTATTTTTTAAAAATTTAAATCTTACTTTTGAGACTAGCAGTGATTTTTTTTTTTCTTGGTCCTTAGTTATGTCTTTCACTCTTTTAAACCTAAGCTTCAATTGTTCAATTGTAAATAATTTTCAATTCAAATTAAGTTTTTAAATATTTTATGTCTAAATATATTTTTTATTAAATTGATAGTTTGGGATCCAAATAGAATCTTTCTAATAGAAAATAATATCTTGAAATTATGAGTATTTTTTTATTTATTTTGTAGATATATTGTTTGATTATTTGGTCTTTGTATTTAACTTCATGTGGTTTGTGGATACTTATACTTAATTTTAATTAATAAATAGAAATTTGTCAAATTGTTAGTTGTTAAATATGATAATTTGCTATGCAATATCATATTTTATTTAATTCTAATATTTTAATTTATGTTAACGAGAAATTAGTAGTAATTTTTAACATGTTTTTGGATAAATAAGTTATGAAAAGATTTTTTTTTGAAAGAAATAAAAAGATATTTTAAAATACAAGAAATTATCTAATAAGAGTCAAGTTCTGGCAAAACCAATATAATTCTACTAATGATGGTACCTAATAATCTTTTAAGAAAAGTTGTATTGAATTTAATCTAAGTACTTTCTCAGTAGATCTTGGAACGGAAAAAAAATTTTAATTATTTTTATTATTTTAGTTATGAAACTATTCAAAAAAAATTTTGAATTCATCTTTGTGATTAATAATTAACTAATTATTTTTAATCAGAATGTCACTCATTACACATAGTGTTAATGTAAATGATGAAAATATCATGTGGTTATGTTATTGTACCTTATAAACATGTCATGTCATTATCCACTATAATATGTTAATATATGTGACATAAATAGATAAATGACATTTTGATTAACGACAAAATATAATAATTGTATTGAATGTAGTAAAAAATAAAAATTTATTTAATTTTTTAAATAATTCAACTTTTTTTTTAGATACTACACGTAAGTAAATCTTAAAACTTAAAATTTTGAAAATTTATCTTAATAAATTTCGATTCTAATTTTAAAATGTATATAACAAGATTTAAAAGACAATTAATATGTATAAAAAAATATACTATAATAAAATCATATATGTAACAAGTACTAAATTAACAACCACACAACAGATAATCCATACCTTACACATAAAAAATATAATTGTTTATTTAAAAGGTAACATATTTTATATTTTTCATCTCAAATTTACAATGTTTCTTTCACACTTAGGTAAATGTCATAATTAAATTTGCATACTGCCGAAAACTCAAAGTGGCTAAATTTCCATAGCAAATAGTAGCATAATCATTTTATGGTATTGAAAAATTGGCAACAAGTATATAATAATTTTTTTAATATAAAAACAATTGAATAACACTACAAGCGGATTGTTAAAGGCATCAAGTGGGCCGTTCCAAGTTGGTCCAGCGCTGCTCATTTAACAGGCCATATTGTTATGGCCCATGACAGCCAAGAATTCCGCTTAGAACGGCCATAACCACATGGGCCACATGCTGGGCCACCACAGCCCAGTTCTTTGACACTAGTGACAGGGAGTAGCCGAATGCCGAAAGCCAATTTCTCGTACGTTGTCCCGTGCGCGGTGGAGTCTGGTCGAAAGTCTCCTGTTTTGAGTTTTCGAATTTCTTGATTTGCTATCGGAGTCTCTGACGTGTTTTTTCCCTTTGCTCCTACACTTCCACTGCTGCTAAATTGTTGATCTCAGGTTTGCATCAAATGCCCAGTTATCCATTTTCATTTTTTTTCCTTGTTTTTTTTTTTTTTGGCTTATGATGTATATGGTTCAGTTAAGTTTTGGGTTGTCTAGATTCCGATTCATATTTGAGAATTTCTCAACTTTCTGAATATTGGGTTGCTCGCATAGCAAGGAAATTTCAAATGCGGAGGATGAAATGCAAAGAATTAACTACTTGTTTGATCAGAATAGAGAGAGACATAGATTTCAGGTCAGGGATTTGGTGTCAACTTAGATTTATTTATTTAGGTTTGAAATTAAAGAACAGAGTTAGAGGCAGCAACTCTTCTTTTATTCTCCTTCCCAGGAACTCTCCACATAGACCTTTTTGTTGAATCAATTGCTGTTTGTGTGTGCTTTGGCACACTAGTCTGCATGTACTACACTTTCTTCTGTGTCCTATGACTCTTAATTTTTCTTCTTCTGACGTTAGAATTCCATCAACCAGAGTTCATCTTGCCATATCTTTAGGATGGCAACTACGGCTTGTTTTATCATTGTGAGCAGGAATGACATCCCAATATATGAAGCTGAAGTTGGGTCTGCTGCGAAAGTATGATATTTGTTCACATCATTCTACATATTTTTTCCTAATAATGAAATTTTATGTTTACATATCTGGAGATTGCAAAGTATGATGCAGGATTTTGTATCTGTTTGGCCATGGTTATATCTCTCTACACTTTGCAAGATGTACCCAGTGGCCTAGAGTTGTTGTGTTGTACTTGTTTGTGCATTTTAACCTTTCTTTTTTTGGGTTCTATTTCGTAGTTTTGAACTTTTGATTATCTAGGAGTAATGCTTTCGCAATGATTCTGACAGTATGTTCAGTAGGGAGGAAAACAGAGAGAAGGGAAAAAGGTGAGGAAAGAAAAAAAAAATGGAGAGGAAGAAACGTTTTTTTCCTTTCTTGTGTATAGTATGAATGATGGAAATTAGAGGGAAAGAAAGAGGGTAGGAGTAAAGTTGTAAATGGAATGATTAACTTAATTTGAACAAATGTTTTCAATTCCTCCCATTTTTGAAAGGATTAGATTTGGAGGGAGGGGAAATGTGCAATTCCACCCTTTTCCTTCCTGCTTGCTAGTTCCCTCATACCAAACAAAGGAAACACTACTTTCCTTTCATCCCCTTTCTCTTCTATGAAACATAGTGAAAGGAAGACATGCTCATATCTGCTAAAGAAAGAATTTTCAAAATTGAACATCAGATTTGCTTAATATTCCTCTGCATGTATGCTTTGAAATATATAATGCATCAGATGTTCATAATTAATTATTGGGGTTTATTTGGAAAGTATTTCTTTACAGCACATTGTACTTGTATTTCCTTTGTTTTTCTTCCCCTGCCCTTCTTTTTTTTATGTATATATGGAGGGGGTGTGATTGGATTTCATAAGATTTAAGTGTTTTTACCTTATGCAATACTCTCTCTGCTTGTATGCTTTTTGGCTTGGTGTCAGAAGCTGTTGTTACTTGTTGCTGTCTGTCTGACTGCATTGTTCAATACAGAGAGAAGATGCTGCTCAGCTGCATCAGTTCATATTGCATGCGGCTCTGGATATTGTTCAAGACCTTGCATGGACCACTAGTGCGATGTGAGTTATATTTTTCTTGATACATCCATTTTAGCATATTCTGGAGAAATTTCCACGTTTTTGTTCTATCTGTTTCATTGCCAAATATCTTGATACCTTTTATTTACATTTCTGTTGCAGGTTCTTGAAAGCAATTGACAGGTTCAATGATTTGGTGGTCTCAGTTTATGTAACAGCTGGTCATATCCTCTATATATACTGAACTGACTTATAAATGTCATAACATAAATATATAACTAATATGTTGAACAAACATCCAATATCCAATAATTTGACAATTATGTAGAACCAAAACTCAGGGAAAAAAGGTCTGCCATTTAAAGGAAAGTCCTCATGTAAACTATGGGTAAATTGTAGGTTGTTGGTATTAAAATGCAGTATTTAACTAGACCCTTGAAAGTACTTCTGTAGTTGAATATCTAGACCATCTTAACGTTTGGCTGGTGTTGACACTATTAACAGTCTTGGCATGATATTATTTGCTACTTCTTTGGGGATGCTTTGTTAGCCATTGAGGGCATGTTGCTCAGACACCATGTCAGAGCCATTTAAACATTATTGTCTTACTATTATAACGTGAGTCATTCACGTAGAATGTCCTCCATCATATGGTTGTAGGGGTTCCTGATCTAGTGTTCTGGTTTATTTATGCTGTTGTTAGACTAGACATGTTGCAGCTATATATTAGCTTCACATTTCTATTATCATTGTACTACCGAAGTTAGTAAATGAAAAAAGCAGTAAAGTTCTCGTCTTCTTCTGTCATCTTCATTACCTTGTCCATTGTTGTTGTCAGCTGCGTGTTTTAGTATTTAGGAAGCTTGAGACTGTAGCATATCCCTGACATTTATATTTTGGTTATCTGTGTTACTAGTTCCAGTTTAAGACTTTCCTTGACTTTATCTTACATACACGATTTATGCTACTTCATGACTCTCGTAATGATGATGGAATCAAGAGCTTTTTCCAAGAGGTTCATGAGCTTTACGTAAAGGTAACTACTGCTTCCAACTTCTCCTGTTAACTCTTTTTCGCAGACAATTAATCTTTGATAACACTTTATTCAGGCAGATAAATTCCACTAGGTTTGTATGTTAATTTTTCTTCTTTTTTCTACGTGATGCTTGTTTTCCTCTGTGATGCTTTAGTTGTTGGGATGTGTTAGTCTGTCAGATAAATAATCTAGGTTTGCTAGTTATTCTCTATGAACATTCTCTAATAACATGATAAGCAGATTTACTGTGAGATTTGGAAGCTGCTTTAGATTAATTTGGAAAAATAAATTAATCAAAGTTTTTTGTCATTTTGTATGTCCTAGTTTGTGTTGCATTTAGAGGCTTCAGAACTGATAAAGTAGAGCATTTATGCAAACCAAGAGCATGTAGAGGCTGCAGATCTCTGGTGAGCATGGAGGGCAACTGAGCACCTTTTGTCACTGTGGAAGGGAGGGGGAGAGAGATAGTTGGTTCTAGGGCTGAGTAGTTTAAAAGAAAATAAAGGGGATGGTGTTGGGCACTGAAAATGATTTGAGAAAAAAAGAATTACGATGGTAATTATAGTTGGTTCTAGGACTGGTTTAATTTGATAATAAGTTAGGGCCTTTTTATAGAAAAAGAAAAAGAACTTTTCATTTATATAAGTTTGGGCTTATCAAAATGTGACAGTTGGTACAGAATTTTGTAGTCTGCTTGTTGTTGGGCTCTCTTATGCTGTAGTGCTCCAACTCTTTGTTTTTCTTAAGGTAAACATGTCGAACAAGTATTAAACATTTCAAAGTAGACAAGTTTGAGAACATGACCCACTTAATATAAGTATGTGAAAAATTGAAGCTGCTCTTAAAGGACACATACTGAACCTGATTTTATGCAACAAAGATCTTGTGGCCTTTTAAAACATGAACCTACCTCAAACACAAGAATTTTGTTTTCGTGGACAACTAAGTCCTTAGAAAGCGGTGGTAAATGAAAGCTTGTAGTCAATATCCCCATATCATGCTATGAAACTACTCTTTTCTAACTCTTGTTACTGTTCTTGAGGGGACTTGTTGCTATGAAAGTATGAGTCTATAAGTTGGTCCAAATCACTACAACTTCTGCTGAGTTATTGTTTTTGTACAGTCTTGATCAATAGCTCAAAAAGCTTTCTTTTGCATTATATCTATTCATTTTAATGCATTTTTTCTATTAGAAGTATCATAATCAGAGGAAGGGTTCTTCAACCTGCATATACCATTATTTGGTCTTAGGGACTTTTCATTAGAAATTTTTGATGAACCATCTTCATTTGTTTCCTTTTATGTAATGACATGATCTATTGACTGATTTTTCATTGCCTGAAATCTTTGGTAATTGGCAGATTCTTCTTAATCCACTCTACTTGCCTGGTTCCCGCATAACATCATCACATTTTGATACAAAAGTTCGTGCCCTTGCAAGGAAATATCTATAAGCAGTCATCCGTTCTTCTGAAGAACTTGAGATGTTACGCAATTGAGCTTTGCATGGGTGTACACACACTTTAACCTCTTTCTCATGGAAAATTCAATCATGTATGGTGAAAAGGAAAGCTTTTTCCGATTGCAATTTGTGTTTACACAATTATTGACTCTGTTATTTGCTCTTTAGATTTCTTTGTTCATGCATTCGTTGCAAATAGTAAATGACAATATGATTCGAAAGTGTTTTGTGTGAAATGGTAACAAATGATAAACAGCAGAGAGCATTTAGCAATTCAGGGTCATTGATCTGTTTCCCCAGGGTTTGATCACCTTCGAGGATCAAATCTTATCTCTACTCTAATGAGGGAGAAACCTTTTATACAGTTTCTATGTATTACCATAATCAGATAGAGCGCACATCATTTAGATAACTTATTTTCCTGACATTTCTTTTGTAACTTTAGAATATTCTAGACATTCCATATGATCATTGGTGCCAGTTCTTGTCCCATGGCTTTCTCAACTGTCAATAATACTCTCCAACTCAATGGCAAGTGCATTTTTTCTGGCCTTCTCAGTGAAAAAATCAAACAAACAAAATCTTGGAAACCAAAAATCCATGAAACAAATGATCATGGAGGTAAATGACTGAATCATAAGCAACAACCAAATGGTGCTTGTCCATAATGTGATAGAACTATAACAATGATCATCAATGCAATACTGTTTTGATAAATTCATCAAGTTTAATGGTCCGTGAGTGGCATTTTCAATCAATCAAATGCATTTTGTGTCTGATGTTGTTATTATTAACTCGTGAATTCATTAAATAGACTTACAGCTAATATGATAGAAATCGTGTATGTAATGATTTGTTTTGCCTTGGGTTTTCAGCATCATTGGTGAGTAAGAAGCAAAAACATTTATGACTTGACTTGGTAGCTCTTTCATTTAAGTCCATGCTTTCAATTTTGAAAAAATATTCATGTTAAGTTTAAGTGAAGAAAAGCCTGTATTTATAAATTCACTTTGTTTCGTGTCTATTTCAACCTGATATCTCTCATGAGATGTCGCGATAATGAAGAGTTTGGTATGATCGTACCACTTGACACCAAACTTTGGACTTTTAAGAATTTTCCATGGTCATACTTTTTCCCTAATAAACAGTGGGGAAGTAGGAGGACGTGGAAAGTGATAAAAAAAACAAGGGGCGATGGTTGACGGAGGGTAACATGGCAAAAGCCAAAAACAGTAACTTTGAACATCCAAACCAAAAGGTATCCAAAGAAGATGAACTAGTATTTTATTATTACTAAATTAAGTATATTTTCATTACGGATGAAGAAAACGCAGCGTTTTAGCGAATGGGGAGGTTACCTAAAAGAGCCAAAAAGGGGTAAGTCGGGTAAAGAAAGGAAACCGACGAGAAAAAGAGGAGAGTAAAGTTAGCTTTGCTGTTTGGTGTCAAGCTTTATCTTCAGGCAGCAGCAGCAGCACCACAGCAGCAAGCAGCGGCCCCCCCCATTTACCGTCACACACTCTCTCACTCACTCGCATACAAAGAAACTCCCCTCCCCTACCCCAAAAATATAACTAAAATAAAAAAGGAAAAGCTAACAAACAAAAGCTCCCCCGTTTTTATTAAGTACTATAATTATTAGGGTTTCCCACAAAATATAAAAAAAAATTATATAATATTCGGTCCATTTTTACCCACCGATCCGACCCTTCTTATGATTTGATTTTTTTTCCCCTCAATTTTCACCGGAAATGTTATATGCGTTCCGCATCTTCAGGTAACTTTTTTTCTTCTTTTTTGTTGTGGTGTGTTTGAGTGTTTGGTAACGGAGAAAATGCTGGAAAAAGGAAGGAAATTTGGGGTTCCGAACTTTTTTTTTTTTTTGCTTCTTTGGTTTTTTGGGGGTTTGAGCTAACTCTTCTTTGTTTGTTAAGAGAAGAGTAAACTAGAAGTTGGAGCTTAGAATTTTTTTTTTGCCTTCCTTTTTTAGAAGCATAATCTGGTGGGTTTGGTTTGGTTCAGTCAGATTTTTTTAATTTTTTTTGAGATATGTGTAATTTCTTTGTGCGGCTGAGAAAGATTTGAGAAATTTGAGAGTTTGATTCTTGATTTAGTGCTTCTTTTTAAGGGAAATTTGCTGCCTTTTTTAGTTTGATTTGATTATCTGGTTTAGTTTTGTTGTTATATGCTTAAGATATTGCTTACTATTTTGTTTTCTAATCTAGGAAATCATCAGGAGAAAAGGGAAAATGGATTTCTTTTTTCCTTAGATGTAACTTTCCTTAATAAAATGCTGTAAAAAAAGGGGAGAGAAAGTAAATTGAACTTTAGATGATCACTACTTTGGTTGAAATATTGTTTCCATTTTCTTTAGATTCTTAACTCTTTATTTTAGCTGATGCTATGCAAGGAAAGGAATATTGTTTCTGGTGTTGCTAAATTTAGTTTACTTAGTTGATTGATTGAGTTGGGCTATAGTTTCTGTTAAAACATGTCTAATCTGTTGTTTGTCATCAGAAAAGTAAAGAAGTAAAGAACTTCACATAATTTACTAGTTTTTTGAGGTTAGTTGAGGTGGTTCTTTATTTTCTATGGGAATTAAAAAAAAAATGACAATTGCATAGAAAGTAAGGTTTCCAAAATTGTATTTTTCTATCTGAAGTTGAGAAACATCCTTAAGAGCTTGTCTGACCGTACTTCTTTTTGCAATGAAGATGAATAAAAAAGGTCATTTCTGATTTTTTTTTTATGTAAAATGCTTTGAAGAACTGAAAACGGTCTTTGAGTTTGATAGTAAGTGACAGAGAAAAACTTGTGTGGTCAAGGGGCTTAGTATAAGTGTTGTTGGAAAGTGTTGTACTTGAAACTCGCTTGTTCTAATTACAGAGTTTAGAGGGAAGATTTCTTACATGGGTTAGATTGTAGTTTAGTCTTGAAGCTTGCTAAACCCCAAATTTTTTTTTTTTTTTTGCATGGTGCAGAAAGAATTGAAGTAAGGTGGTAGAATGATGGTTATTAAGCCAGTATGCTGATACCTAGGTAGCTTAAGGAAGGATGAGAGGTATTAGCTGTTTTTACTCACTATTGCTCCTTTGTAAATGCTTCCAGACAATGTCTAAAGCAGAAATGTCTATGACTGTACGATATGATAAAAAATTTAGACCTGAAACTGGTATCTAGTCTGAGAGTAATGTGTCATGCAGTAGCATTTTTGAAAAAGAAGCTATTGGTATTTGAAATTTTTCATTATTGTTTTAGTATGCTTCATTTTATTGCTATTCTCTTTGAACATGTTGAAGCATGTTGTGCTAATTTATGTATACATGGATAAATAGTTACATTTATCTTTACATTATTTCTTCCTGGGCATGAAATTTTCTTTTTCGCACTTGCTCTAACACTTGAAGATGATACAGGTTTTACTGCATTGCTGAAAACGTTGTTAGGGTGTGTAATTAACTACAATAGGTTTTTCTATTGCATGATTCAATGGTGCCAGAAGGCTAGAAGAGCTATGGACTGTTTTCAGACTGTTAGCCGTCTTAAAGGCAAGTTGTTTGAATTTACTAATTGGATCTACTTATCTATAGCTTTAGACAGTGCATTCTGCAGTTAAAAAAGTGAAGGGGGTGCAAAAACTTGCTGGTATAAAGGTGTCGGGTTGGCTTTTTGTCACTTTTAGGAGTGACCTTTTCTTTATGAGAACTGGTTTTAATTTGGTGCAGACTTTGTATTATGATTGAGAGTTAATATCTCAACAAATAATTTGGAATTCAGTCTATAGTCTATTTTTGTTTAACTTTTAGCTGAGCTTAATTTATTGGGCAAGTTCCCCCTAGTTGTGAAGTTGGTCTGTACATTTCTAAACTTGCTTGGTGTGGTGTACATATTTTTTAGTTTGAAGATAACACTCATATGAAATTCTTAGAGGAGTCATAATGAAGAACTAAGTGATGAAGGAACTTTTAACCCATAAATAGATGTTACATTTATCAAGCTTTAACATTTATATATCAGTAATTTTTCAATTAATGACCTGACCCTCATTATCTTTGGTTAGAGGTTCTGGTTTGGCCTATATACCTTATTTCTTTGTGTTTGCCTTTCGAGCAGAGAATTTACATGGTGCTTTAGCTTTGAACTTAGTGACCTTTATTCTAGACCTTATGCAGCATAAAAATGACAAGACAATTTAGTGCTCCTTCTCCATTTATTTATCTTTTGAATGTTATGACAGAAATCTGACTTTGCCTCTGGTTGCAGGTTCCCTGTGCCAACAGTTAATACTATTCATTCTCTGGTTATCCAGCTTCCAAGATGTAGTCACATTGCAGACACTGCTTGACCCTAGTCATGTTTCTTCCACATCTGAGCTAGCTAATCCACCGTCTACTGGATTATTTGAACCTATAGAAATATCCCCTGCTGTTATTCCACGTTATCCTTATCCTGGTGAATCATTACCACCTATGTACCCAACTTTTCCCAGAACATATGAACCAAATTTAACTGGAAGGTGCCCTGTAAATTTTTCTGCGTTGTCGAATATCATGGGAAAAACAGCATCTGATTGTTCTCTACCTTTGGCAGCACTTGTAGGAAATGTGATATGTTGTCCACAGCTTGGTAGTTTACTCCACATCTTCCAGGGTTACTACAGTATCAACTCTGATATGTTGGTCTTGCGAAATGCTGTTGCTAATGATTGTTTTTCAGATATCATTAGTATCCTAGCTAGCAGAGGGGCTAATAGTACCATACCTACAGTTTGTACTGTAAAATCATCAAATCTGACAGGTGGGTCTTGTCCAGTGAAGGATGTTAATACCTTTGAGAAAATGGTGAATACAAGCAAGTTATTGGAGGCTTGCAGCACTGTTGATCCTCTAAAAGAGTGCTGCAGGCCAGTTTGCCAACCTGCAATTATGGAAGCTGCTCTAAAGATTAGTGGAACACAAATGATGCTAAATGAGAATAAAAATGTAATTGGGGAGACTACTCATATAGATGCCATCAATGATTGTAAAGGGGTGGTATATTCATATCTTTCAAGGAAACTCCCTCCAGATGCCGCAAATACTGCATTCCGTATACTATCTGCCTGCAAAGTCAACAAGGGTACAGTTTCTATATATCTTACATGATTGTTGTTCAATATTTACTTAATCCACAGTTCTGGTTGTTCTTACTTATGAACTTGCTTGAGTATCTATTTTACCTCAGGAAGTTTGTAGTTGAAGATGATCTCATATTGCATGGAACTGTCATCTGATGAAAAATTGAAAGTGGAGGCAATTCGTAGTCTGTATGGATAGCAGATTAATGTTTAAATTCCCTTTACTTTTGACATAATCTATCAGTTTCCAAAATTAGACCAGGCTATCTAGGACAATGCATGACTAAATTCTAAATAAGTAAATCAAGCTTTTCTAACTTACCTAACAAGATAAGGTCAAGTAATGCTTGGTCTTTAAATGTCCTTCACTTTGAGTTTTATTAGTTATATCTTTTCCTTTTTAATTCCCTCTCTCAGTTTTCGTAGTTATCTGCCAGTTGTATGACAAGATATTGTAGCATTTGTTTTGAATCATTTGTGAGTATTTTGATATTTTGTCTACAATGGGGTAAAAATTTTTGCATGTGCAGTTTGCCCTTTGGAATTTAACCAGCCCTTGGAAGTAATTAAGGCATGCCGTAATGTAGCTGCTCCCAGTCCTTCCTGCTGTAGCTCATTAAATACTTACATTGCGGGGATACAGAAGCAAATGTTAATTACAAACAAGCAAGCCATAATTTGTGCAACAATGTTTGGGTCAATGTTAAGAAAAGGTGGAGTTATGACAAATGTTTATGAGCTTTGTGACGTTGACTTAAAAGATTTTAGTATCCAAGGTATACTATTCTGTTTGATGTAGTTCTTCTAATTCTTTGCCCATTCTCTGCTATTTAATCTGATACTGAGGTTTTCTTCTTGTCTTTTTGTCTCTTGTATTCTCATGTGCGGTTGCCACAACAGCATATGGACAACAAGGTTTGTATTGTTTCCTGATCTTGTTCTTTCCCCCACATTTGCACGTGCATTAGTTAACAATAGAAATGGTGTGTGTGTGTATGTGACACATACAAGTCGTCAGTGGGCATCTTTCTATATGCTAGAAGATTTTTAATCTAGCATCCTCGTCATGCTTTCTTCCTGGTTTGATGTATGCATCAAATTAGATAGATGATTATGCACTAAAGTTTAAGATATGCACCATATAGATTGAAAATTTTGGTATTTTCTACAAATCTAGGATGCCTGCTACGAAGCTTGCCAGCAGATGTGGTATTTGACAACTCAACGGGCTATAGCTTTACATGTGACTTGACTGACAACATTGCAGCGCCATGGCCTTCATCATCTTCAATGTCATCCTTGTCTCTTTGTGCTCCAGGTAATTGTTTGAGAAAGAATGACTTTTGTAATTTTGCTTTATTTAGAAGGGATCAACACAGTTAAAGTAGGGATTCAATAAGGAGCATATTTGCCTTGTGGCTTCATCTTAATGTCCTAATGGCTGCCGCCTGCTATTGCAGAGATGTCATTGCCTGCCCTACCAACATCAGAGACACTGAAAAATCCTGGTGTGTAACATTTATTGTTTGTATTGCCTTCCTATTTTGGTTAACTACAATGAAGCATTTAGCAAACGAGAGGCTGTTCAATAAAGTATATGTAGTACATGATAGAAGATAAAGGATCTGTAGTAAATGACACCATAGTTTGTAGAAATTCTAGTCATACCTTGCCAAGAGTTAATAACCATAAAATAAGATGGTAGAAAATGAAGCTAGCATCCTTTGCCGAAATTTTGAAAAATAAAACAATACATTACCACAAGAAATAACTGTTGGGTATTCTATTTGACATCACTGGGCTCTTGGTGTTGGACATGGTAGAAGGATCTTTTAGGACGTAGAATCAAGAATTATGATGTCACAATTTAGACATATATCACCCTTTCACTCTGGTATGTGGCTAAGATGGGTTAATTTAAGTAATTTGTAATATTCAAGCTGTAGCTTGTTCTCATTTTATTGTTTTAATTTCATGATGCAGGCTGCCATGGATGCATGTTGGAAATCTGGGTACCCATTTTTTCATTTTTTGTTTTCAGTACATTTTTGTACTGAAGAGAGTTGTAGTTGCGGGTTGAGCCGGTTTGGCAGTGTAGGGGCTTTTGGTGATTGACTGTTGTGTGGGGAATTTACAATGTATATTTTGAGTAAGCCTTGTTGGTGTATAGTATCTATTTTCTTTCCTTTTTCCTTTTAGAATCAGACTTTTCCATCTCCCTCCCACTGCTCTCCCTCTGTCTGTCTCTCTCAAATGTCGTGGAATTCTTGGGAGAAAGAAAGTTGCTTTTCTGATTTCTAACCATGTGGTGGAAAAAAGTTGCACGGACCACAAGGAAAACAAAATGGTTTCATAAGCCTTAAAAGCATTGCAGGAAAATATGTAGTTTCTCAAGCTTAAGATCAAGAGAGGAATGCGGAAACTTTTGACTTTTGAGAAGGCCGGTGAAGGTTAAGTCTTAATACAGATAAGCAATTATAATATTATTTAGAATATATAAAAAGAATAAAATTTTGCATTTTCTTATTTAAATTAATTACGACCATGTTAATCATTTTTGAAGACATTAATTAATATTTTATTACCAATTTTTTGGATATTTAATTACAGTATCCCATAAGATATGTCTAACTATTATTTGAGAATACATATTAGTAGCTGCTTGCTGTTGCTTTTTATCTGACTACTGTATTTGGTGACCAAATACAAGCTCATCAAATATGCATGAGCCATCCATCATTTTATTATTTCACGATTACTATAATTTTCATAATACAAAACAATTTGCTACTAATAAAACCAATAGTAAATCTTGATTTCTTTTGTGGTATTATATTTTCTAAATTAATTCCAAATTTAGTGAAAATTATTAATTAGATTTAAATCTTTATAGTTTCAAAACATATCATTATAATTTTCGCTTAAAAATTCAATAAAAATTTCAGTTACTTATCTTCAATTTTACTAATTCGAGTATTGTAATTTCACTAATATTATAAAAACAAATATTTCAAAATATCTTTGAAGAATAATATTTTTTGTGTGCAAATAATATTTAAAATTTTAATATAAAAGATAAGTAATTTATTTTCTTATAATTTTTTTTTTTAATTTTCGCCGCAACGGGGCTTGGTTGAATATTTTATTTTGAATATTCCTTAAATGTGAACCTGACCCATAAAATCAACTCCAAGCTTCTTAAGCCGAGCCGAAGCCAAATATCAGAGCTCTCCTACATGCCTTTTTAAACCCCATTTCAACTAAACCCTAAATCTCTCTCTCTGTGGGATTTTCTTATTCTCAATAGCAGTAAGAATGGCAAAATTTCATCGAACAGATTGCATCGAGATTTTATCGCAAATTAAGCATCAAGAGAAGCTGGTTAATCTCAAAAGAAGGTTCCGCCTTTTTTTTTCCTTTTTAATTTCTCGCCAATTATGTTTATTATGTTTGATTTCTTCTAAAAAAGCATGCTTTTCCCATGAATGTTCACAATCCTGAAATTTAGCTAGTACTTTTTTTATATATAATCTACTCCATGGTGTTTTTGGTTTTTAATTTTTGCTGAAACAAGTTAAAGATCGTTTTTTTTTTCAGTGCATATTGTTGTTGTTGTTTTTGTTGTTTTGCGGTCTTGAATGTTGATTTAAGTGAGATTGTGGAAACTGAGGAATGTATTAGTTGCTGTTGTTAAAACGCTTGGTGCATTGTTACGGTGATTTATGTTTGTATCGGGACTCGGGGTAGGATTACTTATCGAGGTTCTGTGCAGGTGGTTGATGGGACTCTCGACTTCAAGGTCCAAGAGGAAGCAATGCAAGGAACCCAAGTTTTTTAGGTACAAGTAAGTGGGTGAGCTTTCTACTCCAACAACAAAATATTTGTATGCATTGTTGTTGTTCCTGTTGTTTTCTTTGCTGTAAAGGTTAATTTTAATGCTTTCGGGGTTGATTCTGTCTTCCAGGACTTTGCCTGAATCTCTTCTGAGGGACGATGATGTAAGTCAATGCAACATTGTGCAGTGCTGGTGGATATCATGTTCTTGTACTTTCAATAATTTAGTCCTGTAGATATTTATGTTTTTCTCATAAAATTGTTCTTACTACTATGTTTTCCAGATTTTCTGTGAGACTATTAAAACTCATGTTGAAGAAGCTTTTGGAGCACGTAATTTCGGAAGAGGAAGTCATGTTATTCAACATAGTGTCCAATCATTTGATGCACCCAAAATAATGGGATTCCTTCTCTCATTCCTCAATGCTTTGACTAATAATGGGCTTTACCTTATTGCCATGATACTTACAGGAGGCTCAGGAAATTTTGAGAAAACTCGGTGCAAAATGAAGCAAGTTATTAGAGAATCTTTGCCGAGATGTTTGAGCAGTGAAAATCATGATCATAAGAGAAAGGATATGATTATGAAGCTATATAGAGTTCTGGATGATCATCAAAATTTTCGGGACAATTCTATGAAATCAGTGACTGCAACATTTCAAATTCATCATGATGCTGCGATCCATGTGCTGGATGGATTAGGGGATTTCCCTTTACAAACCTTGATTGCAATGGACAGGAAGCTTAGATGTCTCAAAAGATTGCCCCAGTTACAGGCTTGTGAAGGGGGAAAAAAACGCAAACGTTTAATTGAGAAAGTGAGTAAAACGGGTAAAAGGATGCTTAGGGATCTTGAAAAAGGAGGTGAACTGCGAGAGCCATTAGCTAAAGCATTGGCAGTAGCAGACTTATCAATGAAACTATCTACGGGCTGTCTAAATACCCCAACAACATGCTTTCACCAATTCTCACCAGAAATAATAAGCTTGCAGAATGATATTATCAAGGCTATTTGGATTCTCAAGACAAAGGTTAGATTCCCCAAGCTGAAAACCTTAAAGCTTTTGTTGGATCCAAAGGTTGATATATCAAACCGTTCTTTACGAGGAGCAATTACAAATATGTTAACAGAGTTTCTCTTCGAGTGCAGTGATATGGATACAATTCCCAAGTCTTTATTAGAAACTCTTGCTGTTATTAATAAGGATTCTCGATCTATGCCACATGGATGCTTCCTAAAGGAGGAATTTGAGGAAGAAATAGAATGTATACTAAGTGTGAGTGCTCAGTTGAAACAAATTGTTTGGGACTTGCTTCCTGATCATGAGTTGGATGAGGAATTTGCTGATGCATATGGAGAAGAATTAGAAGATAGTGATGATGGTAGTTGCATAGAGGATGATGGGCAAATGGAAAATGAAGACTCTGAGAGTTTTATGTCATGTTCTGTCAATTCAATTGAGAGAGATGAGGGTAAACTGAATGTGAAAGTGGATCCAGAAATCATATCAAATTATGAGACAGGTAGTGAAGATATAAACGAAGTAAAGAGCGTAAGCAAATTGCATGCATTTAGTGATGGAAATTGTTTTTCACCATTCAGTTTACCAAGTGGAGAGTTAAATGACTATTCAATTGAGAGAGATGAAGTTAAACTGAACAGTGGAGTGGGTCCAGAAAATGCATCAATTTTCTCTTCCAACCTTCAGTTGGGGAATGCAATGTTTGTGCACAACAAATCAAGGATGTGTAGAAATCAGTACCTTAACATCCAAGAAGCATGTGACGTGACAAGTTTGGTTGCCTACAATCTAATTGGCCAGTTATTGGAAAAGTTCACTAAGGAGCAGGACATGGAGTTAGATTGGAGCGATAGCTTGTATCTTAGACGTGACTCTTCAGTTCAAGAACATACCCAAGGTATTAAACTACTTTTATTCTTCCTTCCCCTTCTCTCCTCTCAATTGAGCTTTATAAACCATGCACCTAACCTATTGGACCAAAATTATCTGAAAATCGTGTCACAATCATGTTGAGCAGTTAATGAAACTACATTGACATCAATGTCTTAATAGACATTGATATGAAAGATAGTGAAATAGGAATACTTTTGAGGCTAATATGTAGGAAAATTTTAGTGCTAAAGGGTGGGAAATTATTTGTGCAACCAGGTCCCCAATCAGTTAGGGTATGAGATGATGAGTGGATGAGGAAAATTAAAGTTCTATGGACTGTTTAACTGCTGCTCAGATGATAGTGAAGTGACAATTAATTCTGTGTTCAGGGAGGAATGTGAATGGCCATTTGCAGGTTTGAATATGCCCAAATAGCTTTAGGGAACAAAAACAAACTGGCAGTTCAAGATAGAAGTCTTATCAAATTTGACCTCAACTAAGTCCTAGACTATTCAAAATAGGCTTATCAAAGAAAAGACTAAAAATTCTTGCACTACCCAATACATAAATTCTGATGAGAAAACTCGAATAAAGCTCAAACAAATGTAAATTTGGACTTGATAATCAGTATTTTGGCATATATGAGGCCTTTGAGACTCAACATCATTACAGAATGTGTGCTTGCATTGCTTTACTTTGGTGTAAATGATTGTTGAACAATCTTTTCTCTCTTCGATCCCCCCACACCCATCCCTTGAGATGCTAATAGAATTGAAGGTTTTAATGTCCAATTCTTCTCTGTGCAGACTTGTTAGCTTTTGCAATTCATGGTTAATAATTAGTTCATTTTTATGTATTATTGCAGGAAAGAAGCAGAAATTGCCTGAGGAAGATGTGGGAGGTTCTTTCATTCAAATACTCAAGGAGCTAATGCCTTCTGTTCCAAAGAGGTATTTTCTTATCCACCTCGAAAGTGGTGGATTATATCTTGCTTTCTTGTGGTATTTGAGTTCTTATATTATTGGACTCCTGGAATTTAAAATGTGTTAACTGTTAGCCCATATTTTATCAACTAAATCATTGATTATGAGAAGTAAACTTTCCTTTGTTGCTGCAGTGACAGGGAAAAATTGAAGGAGTGATTGGGCACAAATTAGGCACCCTTTGATTTTGCTGGATGATTTTAAGGGCACAGATTTTGTAATGCATCTGTGCTTATTGATTAAATCTGACCTATTCAAATTTCTCTTCAATCTTCAATTATTTGAGATGTGGCTTGACCTCCCAGGAGAGTAGAATAAAAAAGATTACATGGCCTCACTGGTTCTCATTGTACAATAAATTGATTGCTGGCTTGATCTTGTTGCTTCAGATCCAGGTAACCATCCAAACCCCGCCCATAATTTGATTGAAAACTGGTAAAGTGGAGAGCCATATTGTATCTCATCCGTTTCAGGAAAGTTTCATTTTTTATTCTTTGACATGGGGAAGGGGTATTCAAGCCTTTTTCCTTGAGCATGAATTAAATGTTTCCATGTGAAATATTCATTCTTTTGTACTTATACTATCAGTAATAATAGCAATTCATTTAGTTTGTCTACAGCTTGAAAAAGTTGGCATACTCACATTTGCACAGATTTTTATGTGAACTTCAATTTTAACGTTTATAGTTACATTGCAAACAAACACACTCCAACCCTTCAAGTACAGTTAATCGAAAGAAACGAAATCCTTGAAGCTTTTCACTCAAAACAACAGCTCAGTGAACTATAGACCTATGCAAATCTTGCTAGCTCTCCATACGATAAACCAGAGCCATCAAAAAGCTGCAAGAAGAAGTGAACTGTATGAAACAGTGACATTTTGCAGAGAACAAGGGAGGTGCCACTAGACTAAAACAGGTTCCCATGAAATGGCATCTGAGCTGCAATTTCAATGCAGAGAAAGTGATGAATAATGCACAATTGAAATGCAAAGCTTCTCATAAAACATTCTATCAGATGTTTTTTATCCCCTGGAGCATCTATGACAGAGTTACGACACGACAAAAAGTTGTGCATTAATCATTATGCAAACATAATTATGTGTGGTGGTGCTGACATCTGTCCCCTTAAAAAGGGGTTATAGCTGCTTAGACAAGCATTCGAGTGTAGCAGTGAAACGGGCTAGTAAAGAGACCCCGTCACACCTGAGGCGCTGCTTCACTTGATTGCTAGAAAAGCATTCATAACACAAGCAAAGTTCTATTTTAGTTTCTTTTCAGCAAGAAAAAATCTGCTGCATGATGTTAAAGAGAAAAATTATCAATGCTATATTTCAGTAAAAATAGAATTTACTTGATGAACATGTGGAAGGCACGTGTGTTCTGGTCAATGAGAAATGATGTCCGCCCAAAAACGTTCACCATACCTTGCACCTGCATAAGAGGGGGAAAGAAAAAACCAGTTCATGTGAAATGGCCGGATGAAAATAAAACTTGCACTTGCAATGAACTAAAACAGTATCATGGTGATGGTACACGGTATAATTATCTTCAGTCTGTTCTTTCAAAAAACATTTTCTCAATTCATTAGGGTCAACTTTCACACAAGTTGAACAACACAACCTAATGGAACATAATCAAGTCGCTCAATTATGATTTCAAGTCAAGTTCAAGCACACAAAATTAAGCTTGATGAAGCTGAAGCATTTCACCGGGTCAACTAGGCTTGATCTAACCAACGAGCAGAACCACACTGATCATGGAGGCATTAGTGCAAAACAACCTTTACCATGGGATCCCTTTCAAACAGAGAAAACCAGTAAATCAACAGCTTCAAGTCATGGAACTTCCATTGTGTAGGATTGATATGATATATAAGTTGCTGTACATGGAATTGGATAATGCTCTATGCTACAACTACAACTACGCCCTATTTCTATTGCTCCACCCCTAACATATACAAACCTATACAAAAACATGTATCATGACTAATTAACTATAATCTATGCTCAGATCTTCTACTCCCTTTGCCCCTTATTCCTTGAACTCAAGCAGTAACGACCATGCAACATCTAGAAACAGCACTTGTAGAGCTGAGCGGCCATTTATTTTGGTTGGACCATAGTGGAAAGCAAATGGACTAACGCATGAATGTAGATGGTCATTTCCTTTCATTTCTCATTTTTCTTCTTTCAAAGAATTACATCTCCCTTATAAGAACAGAACCCAGATAGAGTTCAAGAAAAAGCACTATGAAGGCCAGAGATTTGCCTGCCGAGCATCAGCATATCTGCTATGAGCCTCCACCCAAAAAGCAATTGCTACTGCCAGAACTGCCAGTGGCACAAGGTACATCTCGAACTTGAAATTTCACGTTACGTGTTCCAACACACTCCAAAATTTCCAGACACTCCTGTAAATCTGAGTCACTAACCAACATCACCCATTCCTCTTCATCATCTAAATACTTGAGCTGGAATGTCCCATTTTGAATTTTGAACCTTGTTGCAACTTCTTCATACAGTTGGAAGCACCCAGCAGATGGCTCAAATTTAAAGCGAACAGTATCCTCTTTGTAAGTAGCTTTTACAGTAATTTTTGAGCTGCTATCAACACAAATTGTCTTCACTTTTGAATTCTTTGCCTCCTCAAAGCTCTGAGAGCTTGACGAACTTCCATGCAACATTGAACCAGAGCCATTTGAAGAGTCTGTCATGCTTGAAGAAGTAGGTTGGTGGTTATGTTCAACAATCCCATCATCACCCTCCATTCCGGCATCCATCTCATCAGCACCAGCCAAGGAGCTTGAGCTTCGAGACACAAAATGGCAGTCAGAATCCTCTAATTTCAGATTCCCCTTGTTCAGACCCCATTTGTCACATCCTTCTGGTAAATAAGAACCCATAGTTACATTTTCTAGACAAGTCCAAGGTGCAGGGCCAATGCTAGCTGCCTGGAAAGATCCTGCATCCAGAGCAACTGACTTAGAGTCCTCACTACAATCAATCGAAGGGATACTAGATTTCTTTAATTCTTGACAGGTACTTGGAATGACCACACTCATTGCAGCCCCTCTGTTGTTTCCACCAAAGGAACACTCATCTTCCTCCAACTTAACCACTGAATTCTCCCCATCAGGGCAAGATGCTAGAGGCGCTGATGGTTTCTCTTGATTGACAGGTTCAGGTGTTCTGACGGGAAGGTTATTTTCAGAGAATATTAGTGTTTTCTGAGAATCAAATTCTTGGATGATGGTGCCTGCTGCAACAAATCCTCCTGTGGCTGGATCAAACTTCAATCCTCCTTCCACCCCTTGCACAGAGTCAAGAACAGTTTGTATTTTTCTTAATGATCTATTCACCTTATTAATCTTCCGAGAGGGCCATCTTGAGATCCCATGCTGTCTGCATATCCTTTTCAGCGTAGTGGGGCAAACTACAGGGAGCAGGAATTCAAACATCAATCACAGATCAAAGTCTATGGTAAGAACCAGTTTCACTCTAGTGCTTGAAAATAATATTCCTACGCTTTTGTATGTTCTTCATTACCAGAGTTAAGAACTATTTTCCAGAGTATACAGCCTTGACCATAAAAAAATTCTAGAGCATAAGTTTGTAATAATTAAGTAAGAATTCTGCATTATTTCCTTGGATTGAGTCAAAATACATTACAGTCATAATTTGATTTGAAGAATTCTCCACTCCATACAATTTTTATTGTCAAATACTAATTTTATACAGTATCTAAAGAATCTGGGGTTGCTCAAGGTTGTTAAAAACTTAATAAGAATTATTTCACCCAATCAAGACGGAATTGTTCCCCATAATTATTCATTTTATCTATTTTAAGAAGTAGGAAGTAGCCAACTTTGAAAATTAATTTTTAATTTTTTTTAAAAGAATATTACTGAACCATATGACATGAATCATTTAAGGAAATAGCTTCATACAGAACTCAAATTCGTGACACCCTTGTCGTGAGTTGGGTCACCCTACCTACTCCACCCATTGGAGTGCTTGCATGACATCAGAGTCGAGTACGGGTTGACTCTAATACCAGAGTGTCACGAGAGCATTACCCTCTCCCCAAAAAGCTAACCTGATGGGATTTACAGCTCCAATGCTTATAAAACCAAGACCCCTCCCTTACCTATCCACTGCGGGATTCAGTCACAATCTCTCCCACCTGAATCCGCAACGCCCTCGTCACAGGTTGAGTCACCTTGCATCTTTGTCAAGGGACCATTACCCTTTCCTCAAAACACTAACCTGATGAGATGTGCAGCACCCATATGTATAAGCTCAAAACCCCTCCCTTACCTATCCAATTTGGGATTCCTTCACATTCTCTCCCACCTGAATCCATGACACCCTCGTCGCAGGTCGGGTCACCTTGATCTTTGTCACAAGATAATCACCCTCTCCTCAAAACACTAACCTAATGGGATGCACAACACCCATGTATATAAGCTTAGAACCCCTTCCTTACCCATCTGATTTTGGAGTGCTTGACATGACATTGCAGTCGAGTCTGAATTGGTTTTCATACCACTTTGTCACGGGGCCATTACCCTCTCTCCAAAAAGCTAACCTGGTAGGATGAGCAATACCCATGTTTAAAAGCCTATGACCCCTCCCTTATCAATCTGATGTGGGAATCCATCACATTCTCTCCCTTATCTATCCTTTAACTTAATTTATGATTCTATAAAAATACTGGAATGATTCTTTTTGAAAAGTCTTTCTGCAAAATTTAGATAAGCACAATCTGATACAGTAAAAGTTAACAACAAACACAAAAACATATTACAGAAACCTGAACAGAGACAACAACATAATAACTTGTGATGCATATACACATGTAACATCAAGGCTTACCACCAATGCTTTTTGCAGCATCCTTCAAACTTCCAGAGAAATACTGCTGAAGAACACTCAAGCTCACATTTTTTTCTGCTGTACTTCTCTTCTTCTCCATCTGCCTTCGGGGTCCACTCATTGCCTATAAATACATACTTAACCACATAAGCTTGTCCAGACCAGCCACTAAGACATTCAAAAATCAGCACTATAGGAATAAATTAAATAAGCTATGTGTACATACACACAGACACACACACACACATTCATATTTATTAATTTATCTATTTCTTCTTCCAATAGGTATATAGAATCTCAGATAATAGATCTCACAATAAACAGTTCAAGTATGCAGCTCATTTTGTCCAACTAATATGTCTTCCTCAGATTCACACTATTAATAATAGTTATTAATATTAACACAGGAATCCCCACCTAATTTTGATTCCTCAAAGAAGAGTATAAGGTGTTGCTAAACTCAAGCTAAGCGTGTAATTTTGATTACACAATGAACAAGGCAAGCTCATGGGGGCCCACACATTAGGGGTGGATAATAAAAGAATCCAGCATCTACATTAGGAGGATGCTTCAATATCAGAGAGATACCCCCTCCTTACTCCTAGTAAACAGAAGTATCTTGTTATCAGGAAAAAAATATTTCTTATTTAACCTAACAGATATCAGAAATATGGATCTCAAAGCATGAAATTCCCTGGTCTCAATGCACCACTCAAATCTCATTTCCAGACTTTTGTAGTTCATATATAAATCACTGAAGGATGCCTTCCATGTGTTTCACGAGTCAAGTGATCCATTAAAAGAGAAAGAATGTTCAACAAAGTACCTGTTCCGGAGGACCATCTGCTTCCTTTCCATCGCTTCTTGAATTAGAAACATTCAAGGGAATTCTATCATTAGAGTTCATGTCACTACCAGCAGATAATGCTGTTTCCGAGCTCCTCCTAGACATAGACATTGGGGGGAAGTTTGGGACTGTTCCCCTCTGAAACTCAACTTTTGACCCTTCAACAATTTCTGCATCTGAAACTGTTCTCAAACTCCTACAGATTCGCTGCATGGTACCTGAAAGGTTGTTCAGCAGGAGTTGCTGTTCTGAACTCCCTTTCATGTTGATAGGAAGAAAAAACTCTAGTATATAATCATCATCACCAGTGTAGGTGCTCCTCAGCCTGATTGCAACTGCAGCATTCAGGTTAAATTTACGTGCATGATGGACAAGTGGATAATCACTTATGTCATATGTCTTCACATCAGAAGAGAAGAATGGATGATTGGACTGAAGTGCTTTTCCAGCTATACCTTGTCCTTCTTCAAGATAATGTGCTGCACATGCATGCACAAAATCTTGCATCTCTGTGTCATTAACATAACAGGCTGTATCTTCAATGCATAAGATGCACTTCCCATCCCAACCCTTATTACCCTCTCTAACACGTACTTTGATAATTTCATCCACAGCTTCTTCAGCGTAATTACAAGGAATCCATGTTAGAGCCAAAGGCAATCTATGCGCATGACATACAGCACGTAAAACATCAGTTATTTCAGCTAAAGCAGCTCTCTGATTCCTTGAGAGGCACTGGGGAAAAAAATGAAAGGAGAGGCCTCAGAGAAAAGGCACAGTTCCACAGCAATATTTATTCAATTGACCAAGATAAAGAACACCAGTTCTGCTTTTTATTATATTTAATTCAATATAAAAACCCTTGTTCTATAACAGCTACAATGAAATGCATACAAAGTTTTAATGTACCTGGGGAAGAAGTCGAGGAGGAGCAGTGGTCCTTAAATTCACAGCCTGCAGAAAAAAGGGATCAATACATTTAATGATACCAGCCATAACATTTTGAATATACAGTTGAGAACCTTATAATTCATACATGATTTACTTTACAAGCATATTAGCTGCTTTTATAGTTTATGTTTGTTTTTTCTAAAAATGAATTTACAATACTCGTTAAATCAAATTTATTGCCCCAACACCTAGCTAAAGGCTTAAAATTTGCTTTCGAATCTCGGATGTTAGCTATAAATTTATTTTATATTTTTAAAATTGTTAGTCCAAATTTTTCACTTTAATTTCAGTGTGAAATTTCGTGGTATCGCAATTTTAAAAAGTAAAAAATTGTATTGCCTGTCACAATTACCTAATTCTTCATGTTAGCTAAATGTAAACTATATTGTAATTTGTGTGGCCGACTGACCTTGTGGCTACTGTTATTACATTCTTAGAAGTTACTTCTATTTACCTTTTGACATTCTAGTAATTCATGCTGTAAACAAAATTTTCAAAAGTTACAGATCACTAATGGTTTTTCTTTAGGCACAAGTTAAGATTTATCACTTTAGGAAACATTCTAAAATTGAATGTAGTGAATTTGCATTCAATTTGATAACTTTCAGCACAGTGATGCAAAAATTTTACTACTTAATAGTAGCTTAACCAGTGCCCTCAAGCACACTAGATAGTATCTGTTATAAGCTACACGTGGAACTTGATTTTTCAAAAAGTGTTAAAATATTAGGGATTATTAATATTTAGAAGTATTAACTATAAGGAGGGCTTATCTCAGTCCCAATCCATGTACATGCACACTACCATATATGAAGTTTTGAATTCCAATTCTACCACAACTCCAAGGCACAGCCTTATTATTATAAGCTTTTATTAGAGTTGCAAAAAATCCAACTGTTGAATTCCAACAAGTTGTTCTCAAATCTTAAAATAGCTAAGTTCCAATTAACAGGTACCCAACTTTTAGTATAAGTAACACTAAATCCATCTCATGCAAGATAACAGAAGAAGTTTTCTGTCGTTAACTACAACTTTTATGGACCAAAAGATCCAGAGTTGCCATTTACAAACATGATAGTACATCAGAAAATGATATGAACTTCCCACAAACAATCCAATAGTTTCCAGCAGAAAATGCATTCTTTTTCAGCGGTTAAAGATGTCTTCGAAATAATATGTGAACACAGAAAATATCACTTAGCAACGGATCAAATAGAATAAAAGACTCTAGAAAATCATTTGTCAGTAAGTTTTGACCTCCTTGTTACTCTTCTACACGTCAACCCTTATAAAGGAGTTTAATTCTCAATGAGCTAAAAAGGTAGATATGTCAGTGATATTGATTTGTTTGGAGACTTACAGAGAACAGGAAACGGACATTCAGACCCAAAAACACAAACTTTACAAATACATAAACAGAAATAATATATCCTAACCTGGAGTGCAAGGCAGACATTTTCCATTTCTGCATCAAAATTGGGCTTCTCTTTCACAGTGACAAGTTCCAGCACAGCACAGCAAGACATCTCAAGAGGTTCAAACACTGGTAAGGCAATAGAACCACGGACTTTATGATTGACAGCATGTGAAAACCGCAAGTACTCATCCTCACTGTAATGGGTTACATTAGAAGTCCACTCAGGAACTCTAGAGATAAAAACACGACCAGGAAGCCCAGGGAAGGAACCCAGTTTCAGTTCTGCAGAGAAGATATACGTCCTTGACACTTCACGATAACCAGAAAGTATCTGGTCTAGCAAATAGGGCTGATCAGAAGTGGTCAACATATACTGATCTCCATGCTTAACTGGAACCCATACTTGTGCCAAGATGCCTCCTCCAGATGACTCCTTAAACAAGGACAGTGCTCTAAGCATCTTCTCATCAAGTGATTGTCCAATTGGCCTAGAAATCAACGAGTTTGCCACATCTGAAGTATTATTTTGTCTATTACCACCATTATTTCGTCTAACACCCTGTTCATCGGTATCTGTGGAATCCAATGGATTACCAAACTGCGCATCTGTTTGCTGGCACACCATTCTATCTACACAATTATAAGAACCACCCATGCCACTTAACGCATCACCACCTTCAACAAAGGTACCAGAACTTTGTTCTGTAATATTTAATGAATCAAGAGAGGCATAAGGAAAGGATGGATAGGAGGACAAACCGAAGGAGGCAAACATCTGATCTGTAGCTGCAGGGCTGTTACACCACCCAGCATAAGAATCGAAGTTCATCAGCTCTGAGAAGTTGAAAGGATCCTCAGAAATTGAATTTTTGGTACTGCCACCCAACTGTTCCCCACCCTCCATAGGTCCTCTTGGAGGAACCCAATAACCAATCCCCTTTTCTTTAGATGAAAGGGAGTACTCCATTTTTTTCACAAAAAACTAAGCAACGTCACTTCCAACTAAAATCAGAAAATGCTAGAGTTCTATGAAAAAACTTCCACTCAGCCTGACACTTCCATCCCTAACATCTTCTCCCATCTGCTTCCCAAAACCCAGGAATTTCCCCAACAAATTCATCTATCTTTGGACCTCTTCAAACACCAAACTCAATTTTGCCAAAAACCAGATTACCCTATGCCAAACCGCCTTAACCCTGCACAATCCACAAAGCAAAATCAAACTTCACTTCTATGCTATACATATATAATATAATATTACATAACCAAAAGAGAAACAAATTTTCATTAACCAATCACCACACATATATCTCACAGCCTAAGCTAATTTAACAATTATAGTTCCTAAAAATAGTAATAGAAAGCTCAAGAAGAACTGACCTCAGAGAGAAAAAAAAAAAAAGGATGACAACCACAATTTCACAGTCTCCAAAGCAGCCGCAAATCACTGCAAGAGAAGTCCACTGCTCTCAATCAACATTAACTCACAAAACCCACCTCAGATTCATCCACTCATACACAAATAAATCAAAATTCTAAATAAAAAACCCAAAAAAGAAGTACATATCAAAAAGATGAAATGAAAATTCAGGTGAAATGAACCAAATATCAAATTCAAGACCCAGTACACTATTCCCAATCAAAAGAAAAATACTTTACTAAATATACATGTAGCAAAGTAATTTAAGAAATTGCCAAAATTGGCAATTCTTTTTCCTTTTATAAAATTCAAATGAAATTCGAGTCAAATGAAATGAACAAGAAATGAAATTCCCAAGACTTCAAATAAAAGAAAATCAAAACGAAAAAAAAAAAAAAACCCTATAAATTCTGAAGCTCCTTGAAATTCTGTAAAAAAAAAAAAACCCAGAAATCTAGGGACAGAAAGTTACTATAGAAGGAAAGCCTACCAACTGGTATAACGGATTTTTTTAGTTATGAAGGAGAAATTTGGTTCTCCTTTTGGGAACTTACTAAAAATGGAAGTTTGTTTGGGTTTTTTTTTTTTTTGGAGCAGTTAACGATGAGAACCTGTTATTATTGTTTTAGAATATATCTAATGTCTGTAAAAGGTTGCTGTTGGAGAAGAACAAATGAATATAAAGACAGAAAAAGAAAAAGGATTTGTTTCTCCTTGTTTTGGTGTGGGTATTTTTAGATCCAGGACCATGAGCAATTAAAAAAAATGGCTAAGTGTTGGATAATTTCTTAAATGTCAAAATTAGCCTTTGTTTGGTACATAAAGACAATGATATTTCTCTTGTTTTATTTGCATTTTGTCAATTTCTTTTTCTCTATAATAATATCTTTGACTGCTTTTCGCTGCCCGCCCCTTGAGACTCTCACCTCACTCCATTATATAGAGTAAACCGTCCAATAAGTTAAGAGAAAACAAATCTCAAAATAAAAAAAAATTAAGGTTTGAATTTATTATTTGAATTCTCAAATAAAAAAATCTCAAATATTCTGATTTACAACAAAATAAAAGATTTTCATTACCGATTCGAGTAGAATTATTGAGTCTTTTTCTGAAAATTAAGTCTAAGTTTAATCCAACTCACTCGTTTAATTATTACTTTTTATTGATATTTTAATATTTTAAATATAATTAATAAAAATATAATATTTATTAATAAAATATGTTAACCGGGTGAGACTGAATCATAATTCAATCTAAAAATTATCTACAAATTTAAAAAATGAAAAACTTCAAGAAATTATTAATTATTTTAAAAATATAAAATATGCGTATTAATTATTTTTCATTATTTATGAAATATAACGTTATGCAATGAAGTCCATAATTTTGAAATACATAAACATGTAACAAGTTTATGTTGCCATTTATTTTTAAAATTGGTTTAAAATTATGTAATCTCCATGAAAAGTTAATTACTATAATTTTTTCTATTTTAGATTTATTTTAAAAAAATGCAACTGCACGAATTAAAAAATCTAATTAAAAATATGTTTTTATTTCGAATTAAATATTCACCTTACTATTTTAAGGTATTTCATAATAATGAATGGAATAATTAATAAACGAAATAGAAAAATATTTTTGGGAAAATAGTGATTGAAACAAAGAATAATGAATGGAACATTTTGGTGTCTATTGACAGAGACATCTCACAATAACCCAAAAAAAAAATTAGTGCATGGTGTTTATCGACAAAGTATGTTTTCAAAATATAACGTCACCCTTTATGAAGCCTTTTATGGTGTTTTTTCTTCACCAATAGTTGAAAAACTTACAAGTTACAAGGCAATAGGCACATGTATTAAAGATGCTTGTACCTTAATTTGTGTTCTTGGTGATGATATAGTCCTTGTACATTACAACAAATAAGGGGTTACTACCATGTTAACGTACGTACGGCAGAGAAATTTTGGTTCCTAAACTTAGCTTTTCTCCCCACTATTGGTCTAAATTTAGAAACTGAAATGTTATCTAATATCTAACACATCAAGGAAAGAGACTTAGAAATAACCTTGCAAGAAGATTTCATCTTAATGGAGGATATATGTATGAGGAAATTGTGAGAAAAGGATCTCGTGATAAAGTGATTTCAGAAATAACCATCCATATAAAGTTATCTGTTTCTAGCCAAAAATAAGCATGAGTAGACCAAAATACCCTTAAAAACATCGTTTCAAGTTAAGGTCCCGATATCTCCCTCCCGCTAGAGAGAAAATAGAAATAAATAAATACTCAGCTGTTTGAGCTCGGTCATCTTTCTCTCTCAACTCTCTAAACTGTCTCAACTTTGCCAACTCTTTGTTGAGCACAATCGTCGTCAGCTCTCTCAGATTTCTGAACTGTATGAGCTCTGTCAACTCTCTGTTGAACACCATGGTCAGCGGGTTGTGGTCTATCTCTCGGCATCTGGCCATATTGTCATAGATTAACAGATCCTATAACAGAGATGACATCAAGGTATCTGTATTTAGGTTTATTGCTGCAATACACTTAAATTTCTGAAACATTTGGTGTAAATTAGAACATGGATTAGAAATATTGCCTAGAGTTGTTACACGCCACGCATCTATAACATGTGTTAGCGTTATTTTAGCATGTCACGACATTGGTTATTTTAGGCGTGCCAACATTGACATGTTACAATACTTTACGTTATATGCATGGCGTGTTACAACATTTTACGTTATATGCATGGCGTGTTACCACATTTTACGTTTACGTTATATGCATGGCGTGTTACCACATTTTACATTATATGCATGGCGTGTTACAACATTTTATGTTATATGTATGGCGTGTTACCACATTGTATGTTATATGCATGGCATGTTACAACATTTTACGTTATATGCATGGCGTGTTACAACATTTTTACGTTATATGCACGTTATATGCATGGCGTGTTACAACATTTTACGTTATATGCATGGCGTGTAACAACATGACCGATAAATTTTTGAACACTGCATGTATTGTGTAAAATGATTGATAAAATTTTTTTTTCAAAATTTCAGTGGGGTTCCAATTGTGCGACTTGTGATAAGACACGATGGTCAGTGGGTGGATGGCATTTACAAGGGTGGTGAGTCATGAATGCGGGGGGTTAGGAGTAATTTGTCGTTTACGGGCTTGATGAAGCTGGTTGAAGATGTTGTTGGGGTAAACTCAGAAATTGATGAGATTGAGTTACATGCATTGATCAGTACACCTGGAGAGCTATTACGGCCAATTATCAAGGATGATGAAGACGTTGCATTAATTCTGCTAGTACAAAGGAATTTTTCGACTATATATGTCAGCATTAAGAGACTCCAAATAAATGTTATGTCACATGAAGAAGTTGAACAACATGGTAATCAGCTCAATCAAAATGAGATTTACAATGCTTCACATATACCACAGCATTTGGTCTGTAACCCATAACAATGACAATTGAGGTATGCACAAGAGTTTGTGCAGCCCGGTAGACAGACGACATTCACAGAACAATTGGTTGCACAATTCTGACCAGGATGTGCATCAAACCAATTACTTGCTTTTATCCAACAAATGTAACAATCGGGTGAAACTGTAGAGTGTGTAATGCCATTGTCAAATGAGAATACGATAGTCAAGGATAACACTGTGAGGTTGGAGGGTGACATTGCAACACTGGAGGATAATACTACATCTGATGAGGGAAATGAGGATTTGTTCACTGTCGGTGAAGATAGATTTGATGACAATTCAAATGATGGGCTTGACCAATGGCATGATGGTAGTTCAGACGATGACTGGCTTTATGACAGTGACATTCCAATTTGCAATAATGTTGAAGGCAAAACGGAACCTATTGGAGGTGTTGATGTAGGAGATGTTCAATGTGATGACCCCATATACAATAACCCTATCACTGGTGAGAACGGGATTCGTTCCCTTGATACATTACTCAATGACAATTATCAGGAAATGAGAAACGCAGGGATATCTCGTACGTGGCTAGTTGCAGGTGCAAAAAGGTTCTCCTTCCAAACAATTACCACTGAGGAGTCGACATGTGTTGATGATCCTTTCTACAAAGAAAGAATGTTTTTGTCGATGGCTGAGTTGAAACGAGCTTTGAACATGTTGGTTTCTAAAAGAGAAGTTTGCGATAAAAGTAAAAAGGTCATGTAAAGGTCGTTATGAGGTTAGTTGCAAGGACAAAGCATGCAAGTTCAGTATGCGTGCAACGAAGTTACCTGACAGAGGAGAATATTGGCAAGTTCGAACGTTCCACAAAGTACACACATGTACTGTTGATGGTTTGCAAGGGCGATTTTTAATTAAGAGTGTGAAGATAATTAGTGAACTTATGTCATACAAGCTTCAGACTAATGGAGTAGCATTGAGACTTAAGGACATAATTTGTGAGATGAGGGTTCAATGGGGATTATAATGCTTGTATGGTAAGGCTTGGCAAGCGAAGGAGTATGTGGAGAGGCTTGTTTTTAGTCCCCAAAGGAGTCATTTCAACTACTACCCTCATATTTTTATATGTTGGAACAAGAAAATCTTGGCACAGTGACTGCAGTGGCTACTAATAAGGCAGAAAAATTCAAATATTGTTTTTGGTCATATGGGGCTTGTATTCGAGGGTTTTTGGATGTAATGCGTCCTACAGTTACAGTTGATGTGACACATCTGAAAGGCAGGTTCAGGGGTGTTCTATTTGTCACTGTATGCAAAGATGCGAACGAGTGCGTATATCCAGTTACGTTTGGCATCGGCCATGTTGAGGACGAAGACTCATGGACGTGGTTTCTTAGTAAGTTGCATGATGCGGTTGGTTGTCCTAAAAACACTATGTTCATTTCTTATCAGCATCTCGGCATTAAGAAAGCAATCCAAAATGCATACCTAGAAACACACCACGGTTTATGCGGTTACCACTTGAAAAAAAACTTTAAAAACAAGTTCAAGCGTGACGACGTTTCTATGATTTTCACCCTTACTTGAGATTGCTATAAGGTTTCCGATTCAAGAGACATATGAACCAGCTCAAGCAAATTCACGTGGGAGCCCACGCTGATCGTATGAGAATAAGGTTTGAAAGATGGGCACTTGCATGTTCACCGGCAAAGTGATACCAAATGATGACATCCAACATTGCGGAATGTGTTAACTCATGCTTGAAGCATGCAAGACAAATGCCAATCACTATTTTGATTGAGTTCATTAGAGACATGTTCCAGTGTTGGTTATATGACTGGTATGAGGAGACCGTCAAGGTGATCACGTCCCTCAGCCCTTAGGTTGCTAGGCAGTTGAGCAAACGGTTCAATGATGCACATCGCTTTATAGTTAAGCCTATTAGTCGAGTAAAGTTCGAAGTTAAAGACGGGAAAATGGACGAACTTGTAAACTTGTCTAGGAAGACGTGTTCATGTTGTGAGTTCCAAACAAATTTACTATCATGCAGCCACGCCATTGCAGCAATAAGGTCAGAATATCTTTATTTCTTATTTGAACCCTAATTGACATAGCATTTACATTGTGCTTGAAGATTGAGTTTATTATATTTTTCAGTAAATGCAAACGTGAAGCCATTGAATTTTGCGTTGACTACTACAAGACAACTGTTTTGGTGGAGGGTTATTCAGGATCCATTTGCCCGATAGGGCATCCTAGTGAGTGGGACATCCCCCCTCATGTGAAATAATTATCGTCTTGCCACCATATTGGCGAGGCCAAGCGGGAAGCCCTAGGAGGAAAAAGATTCCATTGGCTGGTGAAGGCAATCGAGCACGGAGATGTATGCAATGCAAGAGGTATGGGCATAACAGACAAAATTGCCCATCCCCATTTGCAGTTCCATCCACAAATTCGACACCATCTCCAAGTCAATCGGTGCCTCCACGAGTGTGCCGATCCAAAACATGTTAAAGTTGCTGACAAACCAGTCACCCACGCAACAACTGTCCAATACGAAGGACAATGTCTGAAAATGTAGGGTGTGTTGTGGATGAAGACAGCTTGTCCGCCTAACTAAATGTGTAACCCATGTACAATAGCTTTCTCACAATTTTCTCTTGCAGTATCTTACATTCATTCATATTTTTTAGTGTTTGTTAGTTTTCTCTTATAGATGAGTCTTTATTTTTTTATTAATTTTGTAGATATATTATTTGAGTATTCATTTCATTTTGTCCATAATTTTGAACAATGAATAAACTTGCGAAGTCCCTATACTGTTACCCTATTTCTCACATTTTATTACCACTTGTATTAAACAATTAATGATTTGATTTAATTCCTTTCTACTTCATTTGATTTAACCTTTTATGTTCTTACAATCAAATCTCCTAAAATATATAAAATTAAATTAATTCATCTAAATTATGCTAAGCTAATAAAAGAAATGCCACGTGGTAGTTTTGATCATCTGGTGTGGGGGTTGAGATTAGGCTGTATTTGGTAGATGTGAATGACATTTTGTGGTGACACGCTGAATGGAAGCAGATGCTTGTGGTGACACGTTGAGTGCATGTAGACTTATGGCGTGACATGTTGACTTGTTACAATCTTGTGGGGTGACACAACACTAGCCAATTGTGGTGACACGCTGAGTGAATTCAGACTTATGGCTTGACACGCTGACTTGTTACAGTTTTGTGGAGTGACACAGCACGTGCCAATTGTGGTGACACGTTGAGTGAATGCAGACTTATAGCGTGACATGCTGACTTGTTTCAGTCTTGTGGGGTGACATGGCACCAGCCAATTGTGGTGACACGCTGAGTGCATGTAGACTTTTGACGTGACACGCTGACTTGTTACAGTCTTGTGGGGTGACACGGCACGGGCCAATTGTTGTGACACGGCACGAGCCAATTGTTGTGACACGCTGAGTGTATGTAGACTTCTGGCGTGACACACTGACTTGTTACAGTCTTGTGGGGTGACACGGCACGGGCCAATTGTGGTGACACGTTGAGTGAATGCAGACTTATGGCGTGACACGCTGACTTGTTGCAGTCTTGTGGGGTGACACGGCACAGGCCAATTATGGTGACACGCTGAGTGCATGTAGACTTATGTCATGATACGCTGACTTGTTGCAATCTTGTGGGCTAACACGGCACGGGCCAATTGTGGTGACACGCTGAGTGAATGCAGACTTATGACGTGACACGCTGACTTGTTGTAGCCTTGTGGGATGACACGGCACGGGCCAATTGTGGTGATACGTTTAGTGAATGCTGACTTATTGCAGTCTTGTGGGGTGACACGCCACGTGGTTACAGTATTAATTTAAAAATTTACATCAGCTTCTGATATTTATAGGCATTGTGTTTGAATTGATAAAGAATAAGTAATGGGAAAGTAATGTATAAAATGTACGAATATTAAAATTAATAAAATTAATTGTATATAAAAAAAATGATGTACATACAAGGGCTGATATGTTCAGGGTTCGCTCTCACAACTGTTGGAAAAAATTTCTAAAGCGTATTGACGACGCATATTTGCAATCATATTCTGCTTAACTCTGATATTTTTCGATTACAAAATATCGTCAATGTACTCTATCATGAACATACCGCAGCTGACACTATCGTTCTGTCAATGCACTTTAGCTTTTGGCAAATGGATTTCCAATGGCATCGGCGTCAAATCCCCGTGTCTTCCGGCGTGTTTTGTTGAAATAACCGGCTTGGTGGTAGATGATTGGCATAATAGTCATAAAAGTGTCATCTGAGCCGCATGCACTCCGTTATCCTTAGCATCCGAAGTTCTTGCGGAGTCCACCACCTTGATTGTCCACCTCACCAAGTCGATCTTCGCTACCACCCAATGCCCGCCCACATTGCAAGGTGCGAGGATGAAATCAACATTTTCCCATTTTTTGGCATATGTCAGCCTCTCACCCTCCACGTACCCCCGCAACTCATCCAGAATTTTCATCATCGACCGAGCATCTTCAGTTAGAAATGCGATGTGTAGCAGATGGATGGTGCATTGTGAAGCATGTATACATTAGTTTACACTTAATGCAATCAAAAACTTAATATTTTCAAAATTAAAAAATTTTTAGATAAACTTATGAAGAATATCGTGTCAACCACGCATGCACGGGTAGTGTACAGCTTCGACTTTGGCCTTGTCATCCGCTTACAAAATACGCTGAGGCATGCGTCTATATGTTCACTAGTCATTTCTTCTTTGGGATCTTCTAATGTTGTGAAAAATTCAGCACCTTGATCCCCTAAGATCCCATGTTACGCCTGCATATGTAACATAATGAATTTCAAAGCTTTATGGATTAATGTTTCATTAAAAAGCAATATTTGTAATGCTATTTATTAGCTTACCTCGCACACTCGTCTTTCTTGAAAGCTTCGTATGCTTCCACCAATGCGTCTTTCATATCTAGAGGGCTCACTGAGGGGTCGACGTATAGGCTTGACATGTATTTACTCGTCAGTTTGGCCCGTGCCTGCTCAGTTAGATCTAAAATTCATGCTGCACGATGATGGACATCAGACCTTGGCTTTAGGAGTGCTTTGAAGAAGATGGTCCACTTCAGCCTGAAGTGATGCAAGGTTCCCATCCCCTTCTACTGCTATATCGACTACTGCATAAGCCTCAGGAAGATGCTCTTCTTCAACCACGAGCGTTTGAAGGTCCCTCTCCCCTCCCGTAGATGCATCGATAATCGAATTAGCCTCAGGAACATGGACTCTTTCAGCCACGAATGAGTGAAGGTCCCCTTCCCTTCCCATATATGCATCTATAACCGAATCAGCCTTAGGAACATGGACTCCTTCGGCCACGAGCGAGTGAAGATCCCCCTCCCTTCTAGCAGATGCATCGATAATCGAATCAGCCTGAGGAACATGGACTCATTCAGCATCATCTGATTGAAAGGTCACATCTCTTGCCACAACATCATCTCCATCACGACCAACAACATCATCGTGAATGTGAACAGCAGCTTCATCATGCTGCCCATCATCAACATCATCGTCATCTTCACTAGCATCGTGAGATGAAGGACCACCTTACAGAACGAGACAAATGGGAAAATCCATTAGCTCATAAAATACCATAAACTTTAAACCGAGAACAAAAAAATAGAGCTACACTTACTAAATATAAATGACTAATATATTAGCGAAGATAGAATATTGTACTTATGATTTCAGGCCCTCTAGAATACAAGCAATGACACGGTCCTCAAACATCTGCATGGCCAGAGTCAATGACTAAATCAAAGCTTTCAGCTCCGACATAGCTTTTTTATACCGGTGCATGATCCGTCGCAACTGACACTTCGTGACTACTCCGTCATTGACTCTTGTTGAATGAGTCATCTGCAATAACATACATTACTGTGTTATTAAATAATCATATAAGGAATTGTCGAACATTAACCGTTAGAACTTTAAAATCCATATCGACGGCTTGTTACCACTGTGAGGTTGAGCAGGACCGATCGGTGGTTGAGGAGCTGTCGTCGCCTCCCTTAACTGCAATGATAGAAATTACTATGTTACTCGATAAACATATACAGAAAATGTTGAACACAAACCATTACAACCAATCTTACCGAAGGCTTGTTAGCAGTGTACGTCTGAGGAGGACCTGTTGGTGGTTGAGAAGCTGTTGTCGCATGGTCCAACTGCAAACATAGATATATTATTTGATAATCACATATGGAATTGTTGAACACAAACCGTTAGAACCGTCCTTACCGGCTGTTCACTGCCATTGTCATGGTAGTTCTCTTCCTCCATCAACTCAGGGCCTGACAGCTCATCCACTAAAGCAGCGATGGTGCGCCTATGTTTCATGCCACCAGTGGCTCTATTCTCTTTTAATTTTCTCCTTTTTTCCCAAGCACTTAAGTGCCAGTCTGGCCTATCCTCCAAGTGCCCTATTGGCACGTACTAGTAGCCCTCAGATAACGGGACATCAATGTCCACAAAATACTCCCGATTGGCCTCATTCGGGGTGGGCTCCAAGGTCTCGATTGCCCACAATTGTAAAATAAGGATTGTGATTAAATTTTAGGAAAAATTATTATACAAATGCACAGTAGAAATTAGTAGTTGTTCACTCACCTGCTCAGATGACTCCAACTTCTCAACTATTTTGTAGAAGTCTTTTAACTTATTATTGCATTGTCATCTGCACATACGTGGGTAGACGTCCTTCAAAGAAGAGGGGGCAACTATTTTTCGAAAGGTCGAAATTGCCTCCATTGCCCAGAACTGTAAGTCAAATGTAACATTATTAGACCGTAAATGATAAACGAGTGCAACGATAAATTTTTATGTCAAAACGAAACGGATAAATGTTTAGTGACAATACCTATATCACCCACATGAATTCGTAAATGTTGTACGGTAAACGAGTAGCCTTCTACTAGTTTGAGGCAGACACTTCGAACCTCTTCAAAAGGTAATCCTTGGTCAGCCTCCAAACATAGTGACCCCATAAGAAGGCATTCCAAGTGTCGATGTCTTCCACCAATGACAATAGCCAAGGCGTCACTCGTCTACAGTAGTCTTGACCAAATAAAATGTTATTCGTGATCAAGACAAGTGTCATCTTAATCGCATCACCTGGTCGCTGAAAGTTACCTCCACGAAAAGTATCAAGCAACTTCTGCAGCTTAATGCTCTGCTGCCTGTTCCAGTATCTGGCATGAATTCGGTCCGCAACAACCTCGTATGGTCGTCTGAATACATCGGGCATTGGACCAAACTTTAGTCCGGTGATAAGGCAGAACTCCTGCTTTGATATCCGCCCCTTACTTTTGCCAATGGCAAACCATAGCTCGTGCTCCATGGCCTCTATCTCATTGATTCGACGAATCATGATGTTATGCAGGAGACCAACGCTGAAGTAGCCTTGTGGATATATGTCCAACAACATTCCGAAACATGTACGCTTCACTCTATCGTACTCCTCTTTCTCTTGGAGAGTCTTGTTGATGTAATTCAATTGTGATCACTTACAGTGGGTGTTGACAACGACATTGAACGCCCACTTCTCTCTCGGCACAAGAAGCAAACTATCAAGATCCTTATACTGACTGGACTGCACCTGCAAAACATGGCACACATGCGCGAGTAAGTTAACCTATAATGTGGAAACAAGGTATACTGAAGAAAGAAATAAATGTTGTTACACGTCATGCATATCAAGTAAAATGTTGTAACATGCCATGCATATTAAGTCAAATGTCGTGACACGCCGTGCATATCAATGTCGTGACACGTCAATCACTGTAATTACTGACTCGTCACACCAACAACCGTGACACATTAAAAACAAAAAAAACTAGTTAACCCACAACACGTCAGGAACAGTCGTGACACGCCAAAAACCTAAAAATCTAGTTAACCCACAAGCCGTGACACGTTAAAAACCCAAAAAACCAGTTAACCCACAACACGTCAGGAACAGCCGTGACACGCTAAAAAACTAAAAAATCCAGTTAACCCACTACACGCCAGGAATAGCCGTGACACGTTAAAAATCCAAAAAACCAGTTAACCCACAACACTCCAGGAACAGCCGTGACATGTTAAAAACCCAAAAAACCAGTTAACCCATAGCACGCCAAGAACAGTCGTGACACGCTAAAAACCCAAAAAATCAGTTAACCCACAACATCCCAGGAGCAGCGGTGACACGCCAAAAATCCAAAAATTCAATTAACCCACAACACGCCAGGAATAACCGTGACACGCTAAAAATCTAAAAAATCAGTTACCTACAACACACCAGAAATAGCCGTGACACGCTAAAAACCCAAAAAACCAGTTAACCCACAACACGCCATATGCAAACACGGACCCCCTTCAACACTTTGGTATGACCATAAAACCAAGAAGAAAACAGTTTAAGCAAAACATAACAATTGTAAAAAACACCAACATATCAAACCAACCTAGCAAAAAATCAACGAATAGAAGAAAGTTTTAATATTAGACCGACTGACCTCTTTACGAATAACCGACATTGTTGCTGTGATGTAGTTAAGCTTGCAAAGAACGAAGTCGAACTCTCTGCTACCTTTCGGCATGAGGAATGAATGGAACTCTCTTACTTCCTTCACACAGACGTTTACGATTTCAGAAAAATATTTAATTAAAATGAAATGGCCTTTTATATTCATTTTATTCATTCAGTGGAAGTCCAAATGTTTTCCTCGTCATTTGCTCGCCTTTTTTCACACCATGACGTGTCACATATTCAACCCATGGCGTGTCACACGTTCAAGCCATGCCGTTTCATACGTTTGACCATGGTGTATCCCACCTCTAAATGCTGCCGTGTCACACTCGTCTCATATATTCTCACCGTGCCGTCTCACACATTATCACCCTGGCGTGTCAGAAATTTCCTCCATGGCGTGTCACACACTCTAAACCCTACAGTGTCACACCTGTGTCACACATTATCACTGCACCATTTCACACATTATGACCCTGCCGTGTCACACGTTCTGACCATGGTGTGTCATACACTCTAAACGCTGTCGTGTCACACCCGTGTCACATATTCTCACCGTGTCGTCTCACACATTAACACCCTGTCGTGTCACAAATTCCCTCCATGGTGTGTCCACACTCTAAACCCTGCCGTGTCACACCCGTCACACATTATCACTATGTCGTTTCACACATTATGACCCTGCCGTCTCACACGTTCTGTCCATGGCATGTCACACACTCTAAACGCTACCGTGTCACATATTCTCACGATGTCGTCTCACACATTATCACCCTGTCGTGTCACAGATTCCCTCCATGGCGTGTCACACACTCTAAAACTTGTCATGTCACACCCATGTCACATATTATTACTGTGTCGTTTCACACATTATAACCTTACCGTGTCACACGTTTGACCATGGTGTGTCACACACTCTAAACCCTGTCGTGTCACACCCCTGTCACATTTTCACCATGCCGTCTCACACATTATCACCCTGACATGTCATGCACTCTAAACCCTACCATGTCACACGTTTGACCATGTCGTGTCACAAACTCTATACCCTGTCGTGTCACACTTGTCTCACATATTCTCACCATGACGTGTCACACATGTTGTGTCACACATTCCCACCATGTCGTTTCACAAACTCTAAACCCTGTCGTCACACAGACCATATGGTTTGTTGTAGCACGACCATTTCCTGCTTCTGATTCACATCTTTCTCCTTTCGATTCACTACCGTATCAAGGATTTCTGGTTTCATAACATTCTCGAAGCTTTCGATTAATCATGATCGGTTCCTCGTTCGATTTAATATCACCGTTCGTATTATCTGAATGCTATGTCCAAAATATCTGAAAAATCATCTCATGCAACATTATTTTATTTTGCACAAGCTTCTGAGGAAAAAATTAGATGTTTTGCACAAAAGTAGATGTTCGAAAATTCTTCGCATATTTATTTTTTAATTTTTCACCTGTTTGGGAGTGCGCTTCACCGAATATGTCTCATTAAGGGCATTTTTGTCTCAAAATCTCTTCTGGTGACTAAAAACAGTTAAATTTATCTGAAAAATTATTTTCAAAAACACTTTATTTTCAAGGATTAAAAAAAATTTCTCCAAAAAAAAATCCATCCATTTGTGGGGTCCAACTAATAACGATGGTACAATAAAAGAATTATCACTTTTTTTTTTCTGTCAATGGAAAAGTCATATGACTGTTTTGGCAACATTATTCCTTCTTTCTTCTTTTGTCCAAAATTTTGTTGCTTGGTTTGATATCATGCAATTTTTGTTGATTTATTAGAATAAAAAAATCTACTTCATCAATTTTCTTTTTTTATTTATTTTTACTTTTGCACAAATAAGAATAAATATTTTGATCTTAGTGTACATTTTAAAAAAATTTCTTTATAACATTAAATGATCATTGTTTAATGGGTTTTAAATATTAAAACTAAAAATCATGAAATATAACTTTAGAATATATAAAAAAATAGTATTTTGTTTTTAGAAATGAAAAAGAATATAATTTTACGACTCTAAAATGATAAACAAAAAATTGAAATAAAAAGAATACTTATAAAAAATATATTTAATAAAGAAAACATTTGAAAGGTTGTTAGTAAAGATTAAAAAACAAGAGTTTGATTAACAGATTCTTATTACTGATTTTTGTTAATTATACCTTTTCCAAAAATACAGTACAAAACCAAAAACAATTTCCTAATAAAAGAAGAAAGGGAGGAAAAAAACAAGTGGTAATGACGTGATGATGCAAAGCAGGTGTAATCCATATATAGATGAAGGGCTAATGTAAGTGATTAAGACAGGGAGTGAAAAACAAAGTGTCAAAGAGAGTTTATTGGTGGGAAAGAGTTAGTGGACAAGGAAGTGACACGTGTAACGAAAATGAAAGAGTAGATCCAGAATCTATAAGGCAACGAGGGGCAGAATTAGATTCTAAAGTCAGCCGTGGGCCAACTCAGAGCTGTCACCCTTTTTTTCTTCAAGTGCATTTATTTTAACATGGATTTTTTTGGCCTTTCGGGAGGAGAGTCGTACGTTTCGAGGACTTTGGCGTCAGCAAGGGGCTTGACACTTCGCAGTCCTTTGCCTGGCTGGGCCTTGCAATTTGGCCTTGTTCGGACGTAATTCTTCCTAGGAAGTGTATCTCTATTGAATATATATTTTCCGTAATTATTAAAAAATAAAACCAACTAACCTGAACTGAACAATCTTACATTTGAGTTTTAATATTCTGACTTATGTATACAATAAACAAAAGAAAGTTTAAAAGATTTTAGTCCGTTCATAACTTAGTTGAATTCAACTTATTTTGTACTCTATTTGTTGAGTTAAATTCAAGTTATTTTGATTAATTAATCACATTGGAATTCATTTTATGTATCATAATGTTTGATTTTTATAATTCAAAATTTTAATTTTTTTTTAAATTTTAACTCGTGTACAAAATAAAATCTTTTTTTAATCTCACGGTTAACAATCATCAATCATGCATTAGACATAGATGTAAGGATGATAATGATAAAATACTCATTTTAAAATAATCAAAATTGAAACAATTTATTATTGAAATATTTTAAAGCTAACTAAAATGATTTAAAACCCTATGTAACTATCATAACGTAATTAATTATTTAAACTCATTTATTTGGATAAATTTACAAAGGTTCAAATCATGACATTGGTAAGATTTTAAAATATTTTTTTAATTAAATGAGTTTTAAATGTTTTTTATTTAGATATCAGCACTTAAATTAACTAATATCTAAACGGTTGATTTTGGGTAGTAAGTATCCTAATCCCTTTTTTTTGTTGGCAAAAACCAATTATAAAATCATAATTTATATGCCATTGACAAAATACAATTAAAAAGCAAAAACAAAATGAACTCAAACAAAAATAGTAATGAAGAAATATTTCTTTTAGATACGTAGATGCGAGTTCTACTTAGGGATTAAGATTTTATTGACAAAAACTTATTGTTTTCTTTGCACTGTCCTTGTCAAAATTGCCTCTCACCTTGTATGTAACAAAATTATTCCATCATTGAAAAGTAGCCACGTCCTTGGAGTTTAGAAAAGCAAGTTGAATACATTTGTCCTTTTCAATTAATAAAGCAAGTTGTAGAATTACATTCGTTTAATCACACTTAATTAAAACTAATATGCTTCTCACATGACAATCCACTTGGATTTGGCTTAACACTTTAGATCTAAATTTAATCATGATTTTCCTTTACGATTTTCTAAAAGCTTCACATAAAAATGTCACTTGAATATTTTGGCAATAGGTGTTAAGAGACATTCCTCTCACCTCCTTTTAAGCCCCAAACGAAGCATCTTTGCTTACTATTGACTATGCAGTCCTCCGCGGTATATATCAAGGAAGGTACGAAGTCGAAAGTAAGGCATGTGTTGTTGTGTAAAAGGGAAAAAATCACCATGCGTGAGGCAATCAGCATACTTCATCACAAATAGGCCGCAATCAACCCCGCTGTTGCATCACAAATAAAGAAAAAATAATAGTAAGATGAAATCGAAACAGTAAAGGTGGAAGAGATCTAAATTTTGAAGGAAGGGCTTACTTCTTTTGCTCAGGAATATCAGAACGAATTTCAAATGGCCATTCATTTGCATTTTGATAACCAAAGGCTGGCAGTAGCCATCTTTTGAACCACCCTAAGATTGCTTGTTTTTCAGCAACATTATACGTTCGCGAAGATATATTTGAATCCAACCACGAAAATGTCCGCTTCTTGGTATCAACACAGAAAAGAACCCAATGTGCAGATAAACATGCTGGTAGAAACAGCTATACAATCACAAAATATTATGGCATGCGACCGTTAGCCATTACAAACCAAAGGAAATTTCGAAGGGCGGAGAAAAAATTGTACTGTCAAACATAAAAGCTTACTTTTTGTACATCTTTTAGCTTCTCATCTTTAAACCAACTGAATACTTGACTTTCTGATCTGGATCCTTCAATCAAGTAAGTCTGATAATTGCATAAGAGGTCACATGTTACTCAACAGCATCCGTGATAAAACACAACGATTGTAATTCAAAATACAACGTTTTTCTTCACAAGATAAAAGTTCTTACAGCTATCCAAGAGTCAAATGAATAGTGACTGACGTACGCTTTTGGAAATTTATCCGACCTCTTCTTAAGCAATTTGAAGAATGTATTAACAACCTGCATCACAACAAAAAAATTAATATGTATTCACATATTTGCAAACAATAAAATAGGGCAAAAACTTAATTAACTATAGTAACAGCATGTGGAATACATACTAAATTGAGGGGAAATTAAGGATTTGCATCTAAAACCCCCTCACCATGATGCATAAAGATTCAGGGGTGGCACAATTTTGCCACGAACATCTTTACCAGCAAGGCTAATACCATTCTTTAGCTTACGCTTCAATCTCTGTATATCTAATGATTACTTACCGAATCATCAATGTAGTACTTCACTTGAGTTTCAACACCATGGGGAACAGTGAGTAAAGGTGCTAATTTGTAATCCAGCACGCCAAACTCCTTATCTCGTCCAATCAATTTTCTGTCACAAACTTTGACTGTCAACTTATATATATTCACTTCACATGCCATATCAAATTAAGCTAGCAACATAACATACCCACTCATCTTATGATTTCGCCATTTATTTAGTCGTTTACGCCCCTTTTCTGTAAGGGGTAAGAGTAAATATCTTCGAACATCCTATAAAAATCAAAATTATAAACTATAAACTATATACACTTCAAAATACTATATATATATATAGTGAGTGTATAAAACCAAAAGAAATAGAAAATGAAATGAAGTATGAAGTACATCTTCACGCCATTCTCCTTGCTCCCTCCCTGCTATTTCACCATCAGACTCATCAGAAGAGTAGCACTGAAACTCGGACTGATTGTCAAACGATGGACTACCATTTGGTATTTCGATTAAGCCGCTAGTGTCTTTTCCATGATTAGGTTCTGTATCCAATGGGGTTTAACTTCTATCAGTAAATCTGGCTTAATAAAGTCTTGAGCCATTTTCAACGGTAAGGAAACCAAAATAAAGTAGCCTGTTTAGTTGGAATACCTGATGATTTTAATGGCCTCCCTTCTTGCCGATCATTCTCTAACGGAAGGGCTCTCGTCTGTTAATTTCAAGCGAAATAACAACAAAATTTCCAAATTATCTCAAAAAATATATTTATTAAAAAAGACAGAAAAATCATCATTCAACCAGCATTTTGTAGGAAGCTTTGGCTTTGTCTGCATTGTTAGTTTCTTCAGAATTCCAATTTTTGCAGCTTTTCACCTCACGAGTCTCTTTCTCCTCCCACTTCCTTTTAGCCTATCAAATGAAAATGCATTAAGCTAACTCAGTTTTTCCAGAATTTGTGGTTATAAACATTTAATTGAACACTTATATCATATGTACATACCGTATTTTGCATTGGTGCGTGATTTGCTCTGTCATCTGCCATAGTAAGTGAAAATCAAAACCAATATCATAAAAAGTTAACAAAATTGTCATGTTGCAACGGTGTAAGCTACAAGTCACACAAGATAGCGCAACAAAAGCGGTTGAGTGCGTTAGAAGCGTCATCTTGCCTAGTTTATCTCAAGGTGTTAATACCTCTAGCAAGAGTGTATTGGTCTTGCGAGGTTTCAGTTTTGACAGAGTTATCTAAAGGGTATCAATAGCTCGGTTCCATGTTAACAAAAACTAGAGTTTTGACCCACGTCTCTGTCAACGGGGTCTTTCAAACGGGTTTTTAAAGCAGTTTAGCATAGGATAAGGTCTTTTACTCTTCATATATATATATTAATATTATTAGGCTATCCTTCATTGTGCAGAATTAGGAAGCAAACGAGACAACCACATTTCTGTTTTGGCTAAAACTAGAACTGGACTTACTTCCTTTTGGCATTTCCAACCAGTTGTGGCTGCATACTAATGCTTCCATGGTCTCGGGGTTCAAGCCATTGTGGGCTGGATTTGTGATCACGGCACTGAAATCCGAACACGGTGGAACAACTAACACAGGCATTGCAAGGAGATCATGAGCCATCCTTCCCAGTGTAGGAAACCTTTCAGAATTAACACGCCACCAATCTAGTACATCAAAGAATGCTCCATCCAAATGGAGTAAAGGCTCTTCCAAGTAACAATCAAGATCTGACTTCCGTGAGGATACCTCATTAAAGTTGCTTGCAGATGCATATCTACTGAAGGAGTCCAAAATAGAATCATTAGCACTCTCTGTACTTTGTCTTGTTAAACAACCAACTGAAGCAGATGTGGTCCGATTTCTCGGTTCATAGGCATATTCAAAGTAAATATCCATAAGATCTCTATGAAATCTCTTCAATTGCCTCTTACTATCACGACCATAGATCTCACCATATGAAAACTCCACAAATTTAAATTTTAACCGTGGGTCAAGAACGGCTGCAATAGCGAAAACCAAATTACATAAGCTCCAATGGTCATCGAATTTCCTCTTCATCATGAAAGGATAATTTTTCTTTTCCATTTGAAGAAATTTTTTGTACATGTCACAGAGCTGGGGAAAGTACGTATTTGCAGTAGAGGAATGAGTTTGCCTAAAACTACTTAAATTGTCATAAAAACCTTTCAAATAACTGTGCAGAATTAGTGCCCTCTCCCATTCCTCTATTGATGGATTTACTTTGAAATGGCCATCAATTTGCTCCAGTTGACAAAATATTTGTCTTGATTCCAAAGCGCTATCAAGTATGCTAAAGTCCGAATCCAACCCTAAAGGACCATAATCTGTTGATTTCCCACCTTGTAGCGTCACTTGATTTATTGCTTCTTGAAACTTAAGTTTTCCATGTTCTAATTCAGTAACATATTCAATTGATTTCCTTAGCTTCAAAAGAATATCATCTATCTCATGCAATCCATCCTGAATAAGGGTGCAACTACTATAATAATGACAGGAAGGAAGGGAAACTTGATCGCTAAGACAACTTTCTTTTATCTGTTGAAGTATACCATTATTCAAAGAAGAATTATCCACACTTATGGAACATACTTTCTCGCTCATATTCCACTCTGAAATTGAGTTTTGAATAACTCTAATTATAGACCCTGTGCCATAGTTATGCTCCAGATTTTTGAAGACAAGAATCTTCCTCCTCAATTCCCAATCATCATCAACAAAGTGGGCTATCAAACAACAATATGCATTCTTTCTAAGATTGTCCTTCCACAAACTAATTGTCAAACTGAACTTACAAGCAAACTGAGCAAAACATTGTTGAAGTTTCTTCTTCTCTTCCTCATAGATGTGATGTATGTCAGATATAATAGTTGCTTGCGATTGAAATTCAAACATCGGCTGCAAATTTTGCACAAAAGATTTAAAAAATTCTTGCTCAGCCACATCCAATGGATATTGATGCTTAATAATCATTTTCACTAAATCCAAGCGGCTCTTTTCCTGATCAAACATTGAGTTTCCTTCGCTCGTATCTCGATTTGTTAAATCACCTGTTTTAACTGAAAGTTTCAATTGTCTTTCCTGATATTCATTTTTCTTCCTTGGACATCTTTCCAAATGATTTTTCAAGTGTGTGGTTCCACTCGCGCTTGACCCCGTTAAGTCTTTCCTACAATGATTACATTTGGCCAATTGTTTTCCATTTTCTTCAAACTTAGTGAATTCCTTCCAAACTTTAGATACCAACTTTCTCTGTTTGGTTCGTGGGAGTGCAGAGTTCTCCCTGTTTGCTTTCACCATCTCGTGGTCAATATTGGAAATAGTCTGAAAAATCCCATTCTTTTCTCTGATTTCCTTTCAAAAAGTAGACAAACTGAAAATAAGTTGTGCGTACAAATAAAAATCAAATTACCAGTGCATACTAAAACCAGAGTACAAACTAGTCAGAGAACTCTTTACCAAATTAAATCCAAAATCATTTGAATACAAATTAGACCTTCAAAGCACATTACAACAACTAAAGTTTCATATAGCATTATATAATCATTTGGAGACTTAACTTAAGCATCAACCACTTAATTTTTTATATTTATGCAGGCATTATGCATACATTGATGTTGGCAGCTATCCAACCAATAGCCATTTTTCACTGAGAGACAGAGGAAGAGGACGAAGGACAACTAATTGAAGTGCTACTTCTCAAGTTACGTTCCTGATGTTTCCTTGTAAAACTTCAAGTTAGTTAATACGTTCTTACTGTAACTATATACTGTACATTTTTTTCTCTAGATTTATGGAGAAATAAGAGTCCCTAATCCAATTGTCACCTTCAATATGAGTAGTGATTAAGGAATGACCGCTTACCTGCAGTTGAGGCTCATGTGTTTCCAGTAATCCGTTATAGCTCCTTAAATTGGTTGCATTAAAGTGTTCTGCGCCAGCCATTGATGAAGCATGTATGGATAGATACGCAGGGTGGAAATTTGAAGTCGCTGCCTCCTAAAACCAAATGTTATTGTCCGTGAATGCTAATTGATGACCTTAGAATAAGATAATGTAAATACAATTAAGAAGGGTACCTGCCCATGAGGCCCTTGTATTTCCACTACATGACGATCCTTTAGTTCAACTACATTCAGAGACCTTGATGCGTTGGAATTTAAAAATTGGTCGTTAGAGGTAGCTGGTGGAGAGCTTCTCATTGGCATCTCCTCCCAAGGAATGTTTGGAATGGCTTCTTCCTGCAAACCGACTTCAGTGCCATGAACTCTTAGCTTTACAAACTTTGTCTTCATTTTTTTCAAGTCTTCGAAGATACGAAGTGCCAAGGATTTTGGTTCCTCAAGTTTTTCCTCAGATGAGGACAAAAAGAATTCTAGTATATAAACATCATCAGTATAATGGTTGACTAGACAGATTGCAAGGGCCGCATGCAAGCCTGCCTTCTGTGCAGCCTCAGCAAATGGATTGCTCCTAAGCTCAGTAATATTTGGTTCAAAAAGGAAGGGCTCATTTGATTGAAGCGCTTGTCCAGCAGTATCTTCACATCGTGGAAGATTACCTTGTGCACATTTTTCCAGGAAACGCTCATACGGACGAGGATTCTCATCGTAATAATAATTAATATAAGAGTAAGTAGTTTCGATGGATAGAGAACGTTTCTTGTTTAGACCTGACATGATTCCATTCGGGGTTCCTGTTGGGAAATTACGGAATTGTCTCTAAAGAATTGCCCAAGATCTAACCCAATCAATAGAATAAAGAAAGAAAGAAATCAAGCACACCCACAAGAACACAAAAATTTACGTGGTTCGGTCTTTTGATGACCTACGTCCACGGGCACAACAACAGAGAAAAATTCACTAAGAGAAAAATCAGGAGATTACAAGAACAGTCTCAAACTCATAACCCTTATCCCACGTACACCTAAATCACTCTCTCTAAATCTAGGTGATTATTATTCTTTAACCCATAGGGTCCTTTTATAGTATCAAATACAATAACCTTATCCTAATATAATTAGGAATCTTATCCTAATAGAATTAGAAATTGTTATTCTAATCTAACTAGATTTAAAGACTATTTATAAGGTATACTAATTTAATTAGAATTAAACAATCCTAATTAAATCACAATTCAAGACTATCCTAACAAATCTCCACCTTAGGCTTGAATTCACCAAGCTCCACCTTACGAACCAATCTCTGTCGACACCGCCACTGCCCCAATGGGCCTCAAGCACTACGAACACCGATCAAGTCCAAGCAATGCTTGAACTTTATCCCAGAAACTGACTTAGTTAGCATATCTGCCGGATTTTCATCTGTAGCTATTTTCTTTACTACAATCTCACCTTTAGAAATAATCTCTCGAACGAAGTTACACTTGACTTGGATGTGTTTGGTTCTCTCATGAAACATCTGATTTTTAGTCAAATGTATAGCACTTTGACTATCACAAAACACAACTGTTTGTGTTTGTTCAAAACCAAGATCACTAACCAAGCCTTTAAGCCACAAAGCCTCCTTCACTGCCTCGGTCACAGCCATATATTCAGCTTCAGTTGTAGACAAAGCAAAGGTTGATTGAAGAACTGCTTTCCAACTGATTGCAGATCCTGAGAGAGTGAACACATACCCCGTTTGAGATCTTCTACTATCTAGATCACCAGCAAAATCTGATTTGGAGAAGCCAACCACATTACGACTAATGTTTGCACCTCCTTCACACACTAAGCCAACTTCAATAGTAACTTTAGGTGTTTTCACAAGCTCCCATGTTTGATCCCAGTGTAGAGACTCAATCTTCTTAGAAGACTCGACATATATAATTTTCTCATGATAAAAGTAAGGCTCTTCAATCTCTACTTCCACAAATAAAACATAAGAATCAAAATCACCATCAATACAAGTAATGCTTCGTTGAGATACCAATTCTTGTACCTCTTGCAATTCTTTCTGGATTTCACTATCATCTCGCACTGTCACAAGAGCATTGATTTCAAGCTCCACCTGCTTGCCAACTTCTTGGTCTGATGTGTTTGCAATTCTAGACTTTATCCCACAAAGTAATGCAGACTTGTCAAAGGTAACATCCCGACTCACCATAAACTTGGGGAACTTACAATCAGTACACCACAACCAATAACCCTTCACCCCATATGCATAGCCTAGGAATATGCACTCTGTCGCCCTCAACTCAAGTTTACCATCACTCACATGAACATGAACAGGACAACCAAATACTCTCAATATAAAATAATCAGCAGGCTTACCAGACCAAACTTCCTTGGGAGTCTTAAATTCAATTGCAGTTGATGGAGACCGATTTACCAAGTAACAAGCCTTGTTGATAGCTTCTGTCCAAAATACTTTGGTTAGGCCAACATTTGAGAACACGTATTTTGCTCTCTCCAAAAGTGTTTTCTTCATCAATTCTACAATATCGTTTTGATATGGTGTTTTGTCGACAGTGCGATGTCTAACGATTTTCTCATTCTTGTAGAATAGACCAAACTCACCTTTGCAAAATTTCAAACCTTTGTTTGTTCGAAAGCTCTCGATCCTTTTCTTAGTCTGCTTCTCGATCAATACCTTCCAATGCAAAAAGGTGGTTAACACTTCACTCATAGCCTTTAGAAGATACGTCCACACCTTTCTTGAAAAATCATCAATAAAGATCCACATGTATAATGATCCACCTTTTGATACCACCGGAGAAGGATCCCACAAATCTAAATAGATGTAGTTTACTGTACCCCTGGTTTGATGAGTTTTAGTGCTAAATTTCACTCTATGTTGCTCACAGAAATCTAGCTTTCCACTCTTTTGACCACACAGCAAACTATGCTTACTTAGTTTTCTAATCCCTCTCTCGCTCATATGACCAAATCTCATATTCCATAAACGTGTTACATCATCTTCAGTATCATTAGATGAGACCACAGAAACAGTTTCAATGACCGTGTTTCCCACTAGACAATAAAGGTCACCGGATAACTTGCCCTTCATGATAGTTAAGGCTCCTTTAGATACATTCAAGACACCATCTTGGCCACTATATTTGTAGCCCTTCTTATCTAACAAACTCAAGGATATTAAATTCTTTTTCATGTCAGGGACATGTTTTACCTCAAGTGTTCTTACCATACCATCAAACATCTTGATTCTAATTGTGCCAATTCCAACAACTGAGAGAGAGAAATCATCTCCTAATTGTACAGTGCCCATATTAACAGATTGATAAGTTGTAAACCAATCACGCCTAGGACATATATGAAAGCAACAAGCCGAATCCAAGATCCATGTATCCATCAGGTTACAATTAGTAATTGCAAGAACATTATCAGTTTCCTCAAAAGTATCAAAGTCATCTCCAACCACGTTTGCAGTATTCTCAGACTTATTAAACTTTTCATCATCCTTGAATTTGATACAGTCTTGACGAAAATGCCCTTTCTGACCACAATTCCAGCAAGTTTTCCCTTTTGCTCTAGATTTACCTTTTCTGTCTAAGCCTTTCTCTTTACCTCTACCTCTATTTACAACCAAACCTTCTGCTTGATTTTCATTCCGAATACCACCAACTTTCTTCTTTAATTCCTTGGAATTTAAAGATGCCCTTACATCCTCGAAAGTGAGAGTGTCTCGGCCGTAAAGCATAGTATCCACGAAATTTTCATACGATGGAGGCAAAGAACATAAAAGAATTAGAGCTAGGTCCTCATCCTCAATTTTAACATCGATATTCTTTAAATCAAGAATAACTCTATTAAATTCATCAATGTGGGTATTAACGGACGTACCTTCACTCATCTTTAGAGTATACAATCGTTGCTTCATATAAAGCCGATTCGTCAGGGACTTGGTCATATAAATACTTTCGAGTTTAAACCACACTGCAGCAGCAGATTCTTCATCCGTGACTTCTCTTAGCACCTCATCAGACAAAGCAAGGAGAATAGCACTATGTGCTTTTTCCATAAGGTCATCTTTCTCACCATCAGATAAATTCGAGGGAAGATGCTCTTTTCCCTTCAGTGCCTTCAACAGTCCTTGTTGCACTAGCAATGCGCGCATCTTAACACGCCACAGGCTGAAATCGTTTCTTCCATTAAACTTTTCAATCTCATACTTGGTCGACGAAGTTGCCATAGCGAGATTCAGATTGATCCAAGACCTTGAAGCTCTGATACCAGTTTGTTGGGAAATTGCGGAATTGTCTCTAAAGAATTGCCCAAGATCTAACCCAATCAATAGAATAAAGAAAGAAAGAAATCAAGCACACCCACAAGAACACAAGAATTTACGTGGTTCGGTCTTTTGATGACCTACGTCCACGGGCACAACAACAGAGAAAAATTCACTAAGAGAAAAATCAGGAGATTACAAGAACAGTCTCAAACTCATAACCCTTATCCCACGTACACCTAAATCACTCTCTCTAAATCTAGGTGATTATTATTCTTTAACCCATAGGGTCCTTTTATAGTATCAAATACAATAACCTTATCCTAATATAATTAGGAATCTTATCCTAATAGAATTAGAAATTGTTATTCTAATCTAACTAGATTTAAAGACTATTTATAAGGTATACTAATTTAATTAGAATTAAACAATCCTAATTAAATCACAATTCAAGACTATCCTAACAGTTCCCTTCACCCATGTTAAAGCCAATGGAAGCTCATATTTCAAACATACATCTTCTAACATGTCATATATCTCAGCAAAAGCAGCCAATCCATTCAATGAGGACGCCTGTTAATTAAAAAAGGTAATAATGAATTACTAAGATTTTTTATTAAATTGAAACGTTAACTGATTTTTATTTATTTGGTTAGTAACATTGAAGTCTTTATTCAAGTAAATTTTCTTTAATTGATAATATTCTTATTAAATTAATTATTGACTAATTTTTATCTATCAATTTCCTTATTAATCTTGAACTATTTACTAAAGTAAAATTTTCTTTACTTTAAAAAAAGTAAAACATTCTTAATAAAATTTAAATCTAGCTAAATCAAAACTAGGAATTTTTTTTTGAATTATTAATGAATTTAAATATTTATGAGATTACAAAACTAGTTTAAATTCTTTAATGATTCAATAAAATAAAATTTACTACTCATCTTTGAACAAGTACAATTTTATCACTATATTTTTTAATTTGATTCAAAAATGATAAAAATTTAACTAAAAAAAAATACTCCAGGAAGAAATAAAGAAATTTTCTAATTTTGACTATGTTGAATCAAATTAAAAAGTATAGTGCTAAAATTTCAATCGTTTGGAGATAGATGCTATATTTGATCAATCACCCTAATTAGAGTGGTAAATTTGGACCTTATCCTATAATGAGGAAATTTTGTAAGTTAAAACTAAAGTGGAAATCTTATAAGGCGTTGTTTAAGAGACTTGAAACAAAAATAAAGGAAAAAAAAGTTAGTACCTGTCGGTCAACTTGTAAAGTTCGAACTGTATCTTCTAATGCAGGATTTGGATTGAAACCTACAATGAAAGTTTATGAAAGTGTTATCATTATACAAAATATAATTTCTAAGCTAAATAACAATTAAGTAAAGAAAGGCCAATGAAGATGCATTAAGGGTCAAGGATCCAATTTATCACTCTCCTACATTACTAGTTTTATGGTCAAATTTTACCAATCATTTTCTATTAGTGCAATTTTAACAGTACAGTAAAAAATGTAATGAATGTAGAATATTCTGTTGCCATACAAGAAGGAGAAGAGAGATAGAAAAATAGAAGTGAGGAAAGGGATGGGAAAATTTAAAGCTTGGTTTGGTCGTCCACATCGACCTAGAGTCAGCCAGCTTGATTTGGGATGGTGAGAGGGCAACGAATAAAAAAAAAAGAGGGAAAGGATTACGAAGACTGAGAAAATGAGGGAAGAAAGAATCAGAGAGAGAGAATAGCCAAGTAGCGAGGGGAAAGAGAGGAGCAAAGCGACATGGGGAAAGGACGAAAAGCAGGGGTCTGGGTCTGACCAGTGGTCACCAATGCCTTATCTAATGTTGGTCGACCAAATTCGGCACAAAAATTATGAAAACCTTCGAGGAGAGACAAAAGGAACAAGGATAGAGAAATGGAATAAAAAAGAAGAGTGGACGCTAATATTTGGTGTAGGTTGGTCACCATTAAAATGATGAAATCAAAATTTAACTACTAAATCTTAAACTTGAAAATTACATAAGAACATAATACATATTAGAGATTTTATGTATACATGTACTATATAAGGTACAACGTGATGAAAATGCCCTAACTACATGACATGCCAAATGACAAGAATGCCCCTAAATTTATATGGCATAATATATGTCAAAAATATATGTACTTAGAGTTATATGACATATTGAATGATGAAAACATCTTTAAAACTACGTTGCATATTATATTGTTCAAACTGCATATATAACATACTCTCATGATCCTAAAACTAGATGGCATAGTTCATGACTATAAAATTACATGGACTAGTTCATGTTATAGCATATAGGATAGCAACCTGAACTATATCTAAATGTCATAAACCTTAATTGCATACAATCTGTGACAATTTTATAACAACATTTTTCTATATGGCATATAATTATAATCCTAAACCTCAACATTTTATCATGTCTACTAATGTGCCTACATGATAAACGTTCATATGGACAAGTTCTATCTATGTCTGTCATGCAGGTTTGGATATTATTACCAAGAGGAACTTGCTTGGATCTAGGTCTAAGAGTTGATTCAGCATGGCCTTGGATTGAATTGAATGAGTCACAGGCTAGGCTTTTTGAGAGTCTGGACTCGTCTGGATCTTTTAGATTGGTGTAGAGTCGTTTGGGTTTGTAGGGACATTGTGGGCTCATCTAAGCTCGAATGGACATTTTGGGCTCGCTTAGACTCTTAGATTCTTGGACTTCTGAACTCCTTTAACTTGTAAGTTACCAAATTGCTGTGGGAATTTCTAGCAGTAGAAGAGGAGAGGCGAGGATATCTAATAAATTATGAGGTAGGTAGAAATATGATGGAGTATTAATTGCTGAGATGAAATGGAGTGGACGGTCAGGATCAGGTGATGAACAACTCAGATTTCATGAAAATTTTAAATTTTATCTTCTAATAAAAATTATAATTTTTAAGAGATTTATCATTTTAAAAATAAATCATTAGATAATTCAAAAAAATTAAAAATAAATCGATCTGAAAAATGTAGTGTCGATTTACATTATGTGTTGATCAATACTGTAAGTTTGGTCAAATTCACTAATTTTCTGAATTCAAGCCTAAGTTGATCGACACTTTAAATAGTCAAAAAGTGAAAAAAAATTAAAAATCTATCCAAATTGATAGTTACCCTAAAATTTTTGAACTATTGATTGACACTTTTTGTGCCAACTGATATTCTTTCCTAATTTTTTATGAAAATTTCACTTCATTAAAATGGAAATTATATTTTAATTTTTCATTTATTAAACTGCAAAATTTGGTACTTATAATAGTCATGCTAAAAAAGAAAAAACAAAAGAGAAAAGGGAAAGGAAGAAGAGGAAAGGAAAAAAAACTTCATGTCCATATTTTCTTTTTTATTTTTATTTTTTCAAATATCCAAATTTATTACTTTTATGTTATTGAAAATTAAGAAATATTTCAGGAAACATTTTTTCTTTTTACTTTTTGACTGATTTAAATGGTGTCAATATTAGTCATTCAAAGTTTGATGGTAAAATTTAATCACCAAATTAGATACTGATAAATTTGATTCTTATTCCTTAATCCTAAATTAAAATTTCATTGTATCAATACTTTGGAAAATAAAGTATATTTTCTAGTTGATTTATTCAAAAGATTTTAACAAATCAAAGAATAATTTTAACTATACTCCCTCCATCCCATTTTCTTAGTCCCTTTTATTTCTTTTCGATGTGTCAAAGTTATGTTTTTTTTTTTCTTGAACACAAACTACTCCTTTTTATATATATTTCAAATTTACTTTCAATGATTTTTTTTACTCTTTTGTTATTAAAAACCTTGAAACATCATTTTTTTTATAAAATGGTATATAAAATTTTAATATAAGATAGACTGATTTGAAATTTTTTTCTTAAATTTTGTGAAAATCAAGGACATAAAATATGAGATTTAGGTAGCTTTATGTCATCAAAAGGGAGATGGATCAAATAATGAACTTGCGTAATTGCCCTAAAAAAGTATATAACCTATAGATAATTGTATTATCATTATGGGCGCTATAAAACATGAATATAATGGAATGTGAATTTATTTATTCTACTTTGTAAAACATTGCATAAGAAATATACCTTGGATAGGGTTATAGCTGATTGGATTGAAGTGGTCCACCGCATCTGTGAGTTTCCAAGCCGATGTGAAATGCAATAGGCCATCGTCGTTTTGAAAAACCACACACCCAATATCCTCATGCTCCCCAGACACGATATCCGGCGCCAGTGGAACTGGAAGAAGGCCATTCGCTCGCAAGAGGGATCGCCATTGAGCCAAAGTCTGGTGTCGCTCAAGTCGGTCTGTCCCTTCACATCCCACGATGTTTACTATCTGTTGTCTACAATACATTAATTTGTAAAATTCCAAAAAATTGAAGTAATATTGAAAAGATTTCTCCAACCGTTTGATGAAATTGGAGTCATTATGGTCAGCATATTGCTCTTCTATAATCACAATCTCTGGGTTTATCTGCCTCAACTTTAACAACTCTCTCTCCATTACTCTTGCATCTGCCAGCAACTGGTGAAGTTTACAGTGATAATAGACGATTACGGCCTCATCCGTTGTCCTTGTGAAATCCGCCTTAGACGCATCCACATCACCCAAACTATTGGCATAAACCACTCTCAAGTCCTCCAACTTAATTCCATGTCCCATGGCCGCCGTAGTGAGATAGTGCTTACTTTTTTCTTGTTGGAATTTTACTATTTTTTCCAGAAATGGTGATACTATGACACTTACACGGACTGATAGAAAATCACCGGAAGCATTAGCTAGTGATCTAAACAAGTATCTCCAATAATATAAAGGTCGGAATAAGAAGGTAATGAGGTGCAATCGTTTCTTTCCCATACAGGCAGTGTTGATGGCATCGCAGGAAAAATTATAAAGGAAATAAATGGGTGGAGGAGTCAGCAAAGTGAAATAGGCACTGGCAGAAGAAATTCCGTAAGCTCGGCGAACTAGAGCTTCCGCAAAGTATTTCACAACATCGCTTTCTTGCCGGCAGGATTGGTCGGCAGCAAGATTCCAGATCCGCTCCAGGAGTGAGTCGGCAAGAGTCAGATTCTCGTCTTGAATAGCTTTAGCGCAGGCGACTAAGGCGTCTAAAGCAGAAGAGGCCATCACTGTACGGAAATACTAGAAATTTGGTCGAGGCAAAACTGGTAATAAGACAGTGCAGATAAAATTTGGAATCAAGGAAAAGCAAACTTGGAGGCGCCAATGAAGTTGAGATTAAGAAAGTAAAACAAATTCGGGGGCATCAAACATTTGCACCTTGAAATATAAGAAGATGACAACTTTTCCAGCAATAGCTTGTCCCCACACCTCACGCGGAATTGAGGGACCCCCCATATTCCAAGCCAAGCATCAGTCACGCGACTTCGTGGAAATTACTACAAGCAGTTTTCAATCAGAATTGGACTAGTCAACCATTCCGTTTGTCGAATTAATATTAAATTAAATATTAGTCGCTCTGCAATCCATTCTGTTTTTAAAATGAATTAGACTAGTCAACCAAAGCAAAACAAACTCATTGCACAAAACAACTTATTAGTTGCCTCATCTGTCATCTCACTAGCTACAATTGATCATTCATGGCATGTTCAAACCAATAGAACAAAATCTAAACCGAGCTTAATAAAATCCAATTTCTTCCTTTGGCTTTCCCTCGTGTATCTCCATCTTTTTTTCAAAAGTAACAACTTATCATATATTTTTTTTGGGATAAACTTTTTATTTTACTTGAATAATTGGTATAAAAAATAAATTTAAAAACAATGAGTAATACTTACTTTTCGAAAAAAGAAAGCAATATTGATGAAGATAATGGAAATTGGAAAGAACAGATAAATGAGAATTTTTTTTTATTATTATAAATCTCGTTATTGTTGCTATGTAGCTAAGCTTGGTACCGAACTATACAAGTTTAGAATAGTATTAAAATCATTGGACATTTACAATCACTGTAGTGAGAAGATTAAATGATTATTAAAATCAAATAGTTATTTTCATTTAAAAACATTTACAATTGAGTAAACAAGTGGTATCAATTTAAGTGATCGATTTACTATTTTAAATCATCAATCATACTTACAAAATTTACACAACTTTTACTTTAAAACCGTTGGCTCTTAAAAATAGAAACATGAGCCCCCTGTCAAATTGTAGAATTACCCTAAAATTAATCTAAGTAGACCCATGAATGACCTTGGTCTGTTCCCACCCCTAGTGATTGGTTCAATGTAAAAAAAATAAAAAGAAAAGAAAAGAAAAGAAGAAGGAATCAATTTCTGAACAATTGGTTAAGAATAAGCATCACAACTCTGCTCTAGCTCTACTTGGATTAAGTAGCACGGTTTCGATTCAAGAATAGCAGCGGCACAAATACGACAACAAATAAGGAGACGAAAAACAGAGTCCATGTAGTGAACTTCAGCTTCAATGGAAAAGCAGTTGCAGTGGCGTGGCAAAATGCTGCGGCAGCTAGAAACAGTGGAACTTTTTCCAACGCTTGTGCAGTTTAGGTATTGTTTTGGCTGATAAATAATGCAACGAAGAGAATGACAAATATAAGCAAGACAGCAAAAGAATTGAAGATATATAATATTAACTCAAGCTTTTGTGTACAGTACAGGTCTTAGTTGAGAGTAGGTGCCAACTTCTTATTGAGCATCTGAAATCTTTTGTAACTGTAGAGAGTTTTTCTTATCACAAAGCTAGATTTCATATGCCACTAGAAGTCTTCCATCATGGTTCAAGACTTGTGATGGTACACTAGCTGGAGGGGCCTTAATAAAATTTCACTTTTCAAAGAAAAAGTTGATGTGCTTAGAGTAGAAGAATTAGATCGATCAGACAACTATGGGCAGCTCACATCATGGAGCACGCCTGTACGACTGATTATGGGTCATGGCTGAAGTCCATGTAGTGAACTTCAGCTTCAATGGAAAAGCAGTTGCAGTGGCGTGGCAAAATGCTGCGGCAGCTAGAAACAGTGGAACTTTTTCCAACGCTTGTGCAGTTTAGGTATTGTTTTGGCTGATAAATAATGCAACGAAGAGAATGACAAATATAAGCAAGACAGCAAAAGAATTGAAGTATTTGACTCATTTTATCTTTGGATAATGCTCATTACGTTCATTTGTGTTGAACACTAATTGCATCAATCTTGTGTGTATATATGTACAGTGGGTCAAATGAGACTGTAAGGAGAAAAATGAAATGTACTGTCTTGAATCCTTTTTGCTTAGTTAGGGAGGCAAAGAGAAAGAAAATACGCAGGACACTTGGGGCATTTAATAAAACTACAAATAAAAATCCATATCTAATGGATATTGATATTTTATAAAATTTTATGAAATCTATTAAATTGCATCTTACTATCACAATTATAAAACTTATTATATAAAACTCCACAAAATTTAAATTTTAAGCGTGAGTCAAGAACAATTGTAACAACAAAAACTAAATTACATCCTCCTATAATTGTCACATTTTCTCTTAATCAATGTAGTGAATGGATAATCATTCTTTTTCAATTTAAGAAATTTCTTATATATGTTATAGATCTTGGGAAAGTATATTCTCAAAAACTATTTTAAATGTCATAAAAACCTTTCAAAATTGTGCAAAATTAATGCAGTGACTTATCCCATTCCTCCATTGATGGATATATTCTAAAATTACTATCAATTTACTCCAGTTGACAAAATATTCTCTTAATTCCAAAGCGCTATTGAGTATGTCAGTCTGAATCCAATTTTAAAAGAAGATCTTTATGCCATGATTTCTCACCTTATAGCTTCACTTAATTTACTGTTTCTAAAACTTGAGTTTTCTCAATTCTGTCTCACTGTTCCTTATCTTCAAAAATATATCATCCATCACACGCAACTTATGGTAGCTGGTGTAATAACAACAGAGAAGTAGCCTTAATTACGATCACTTTCTTTTATTTGTTGAACAATATCATCATCCAAAAAAATTTATCTACAGTAATCTAACTTAATTTCTTATTCATATTTCCACTTTGAGCTTCGAATAATTTCAGTTAAAGTATTTGCAATAGTTATACTCTAAACTTTTGAAAGCAAGAATCTTCATCTTTAATTCCCAACTTTTATTACCAAAGTGTACTATCAAACAACTTTTATTGCCAATTTTTGTTCAGCAATATCTAATGGATATTGATATTGATACCTAATAATTAGAATTTTATGAAATATGTCAAATTGCATCTTACCATCTTAATTATAAATCTCACTATATAAAAACTCCACAAATTTAAATTTTAACCATGAGTTAAAAACTGTTGCAACAACAAAAACTAAATTACATTTCCCACAAATTATGTTAATTTCTTAACCACCAACATAAGAGTCTTTGGTGAAATGATAAAGTCTGAGGAGAAAGAAGTCAACTTCCATGCTTTCAAGTAAAAGATCAAGAGTTCTAAGCCAACCAATCAATGAGGATGTCAGACAATTGAGTGGAGAGGATGTAATGAGCTAACTTTTGTATAAAGCAATGACAGGGTAGAACTATATAGGAGACTAAGTCTTTTGTAGTTTAAGAGAAAATGTCTCTATTTCAAATATTGTAATAGCACTTGATGGTATATTTAAAAATATTTATTAAGTCTTTAAGGAAAGAAATGTCTCCATTTCATGTATTGTAACAATTATTGGTGACATATGTATAAAAGTTTGTCAGCTCTTTATAAGGGATGAGCAATTGACGAATTGTTAAGTTACCTCACTAGTTAAGTTATGTTTGTAACTAACCATCTAAAGCCGCCCCTATAGCCCAAACATGTGCACTTTCAAATATAAGAAGATGACAACTTTGCCAGCAATAGCGTGTCCCCACACCTCACGCGGAATTGAGGGACCCTCCATATTCCAAGCCAAGCATCAGTCACGCAACTTCGATTAATATAGTCGTACTTCGATTCTACCACCACTCCACCAAAAAAAACCCTTGCTTTATAGAGAGTTGAGAAATTTAATCGTTTTTTTAAAATCATACTTTTCACACATTAGATTCTATTCACATTTACTAATTAATTATAGAAGTGTCATTAATTATAACTCTTTCACGTCAAAATTTTTTCAGTACCATATGGGAAAATGGGACCACCTTCATGCTCTTTTTCCCCATTATTATATTTAGAGTTGATTGTCAATTAATTGAATATGACATGTATTTACCAGCATTAATCAGCATTCACATCAACGGTGCTTAACAAGATCCAAATATATATGAGCATGACATGTATTAAGAACTATTATTCTTAGGATTGATCATTCATGACGTGTTCAACCAAATTGAATAAAATCTTAACGAAGCTTACCAAATCCGATTTCGTTCTTTTACCTTTCACTCATGTATCTCTTTTTAAAAAAAAGTAACAACTTAGATACAATGACAAATCAAACTAATCCTTAATTAGGGAATGTTTAATAAAGATACTAATCAAAGTTCAGTTTTACATTATCTTTCATTTGGCAAAGCACGTGTTTTTATGATAATTCATCTTATATGCTATATTCCATATGTGGAAGCTTATAATTCTACCACAACTCCAAGGCACAGCCTTATTATTATAAGATTTTATTAGAGTTGCAAAAAATCCAAATGTTGCATTCCAACAAGTTGTTCTTAAATCTTAAAATAGCTAAGTTCCAATTAACAGGTACCCAACTTTTAGTATAAGTAACACTAAATCCATCTCATGCAAGATAACAGAAGAAGTTTTCTGTCGTTAACTACAACTTTTATGGACCAAAAGATCCAGAGTTGCCATTTACAAGCATGATAGTACATCAGAAAATGATATGAACTTCCCACAAACAATCCAAGAGTTTCCAGCAGAAAATGCATTCTTTTTCAGCGGTTAAAGATGTCTTCGAAATAATATGTGAACACAGAAAATATCACTTAGCAACGGATCAAATAGAATAAAAGGCTCTAGAAAATCATTTGTTAGTAAGTTTTGCCCTCCTTCATACTCTTCTACACGTCAACCATTATAAAGCAGTTTAATTCTAAATGAGCTAAAAAGGTGGATATGTCAGTGATATTGATTTGTTTGGAGAGTTACAGAGAGCAGGAAACGGACATTCAGGACCCAAAAACAAAAACTTTACAAATACATAAACAGAAATAATATATACTAACCTGGAGTGCAAGGCAGACATTTTCCATTTCTGCATCAAAGTTGGGCTTCTCTTTCACAGTGACAAGTTCCAGCACAGCACAGCAAGACATCTCAAGAGGTTCCAACGCTGGTAAGGCAATAGAACCACCGACTTTACGGTTGACAGCATGTGAAAACCGCAAGTACTCATCCTCACTGTAATGGTTTACATTAGAAGTCCACTCAGGAACTCTAGAGATGAAAACACGACCGGGAAGCCCAGGGAAGGAACGCGGTTTCAGTTCTGCAGAGAAGATATACGTCCTTCACACGTCACGATAACCAGAAAGTATCTGGTCTAGCAAATAGGGCTGATCAGAAGTGGTCAACATATACTGATCTCCATGCTTAACTGGAACCCATACTTTTGCCAAGATGCCTCCTCCAGATGACTCCTTAAACAAGGGCAGTGCTCTAAGCATCTTCTCATCAAGTGATTGTCCAACTGGCCTTGAAATCAACGAGTTTGCCACATCTGAAGTATTATTTTGTCTATTCCACCATTATTTCGTCTAACACCCTGTTCATCGGTATCTGTGGAATCCAACGGATTACCAAAGTGCGCATCTGTTTGCTGGAACACCATTCTATCCACACAATTATAAGAACCACCCATGCCACTTAACGCATCACCACCTTCAACAAAGGTACCAGAACTTTGTTCTGTAATATTTAATGAATCAAGAGAGGCACAAGGAAAGGATGGATAGGAGGACAAACCGAAGGAGGCAAACATCTGATCTGTAGCTGCAGGGCTGTTACACCACCTAGCATAAGAATCGAAGTTCATGAGCTCTGAGAAGTTGAAAGTATCCTCAGAAATTGAATTTTTGGTACTGCCACCTAACTGTTCCCCACCAAAGATGACAACCAAAATTTTACAGTCTCCAAAGCCGCCGCAAATCACTGCAAGAGAAGTCCACTGCTCTCAATCAACATTAACTCACAAAACCCACCTCAGATTCATCCACTCATACATAAAAATTCAAAATTCTAAATAAAAAACCCAAAAAAGAAGTACGTATCAAAAAGATGAAATGAAATTTCTGGTGAAATGAACCAAACATCGAATTCAAGACCCAGTGCACTATTCCCAATCAAAAGAAAAATACTTTACTAAATATACATGTAGCACAGTAATTTAAGAAATTGCCAAAATTGGCAATTCTTTTTCCTTTTATAAAATTCAAATGAAATTCGAGTGAAATAAAATGAACAAGAAATGAAATTCCCAAAACTTCAAATAAAAGAAAATCAAAACGAAAAAAAAAAAAAAACCTATAAAATTTGAAGCTCCTTGAAATTTTGTAAAAAAAAAATGTCGTTATATGATATTAATATAATGTTGATGTAAAAAGTGAAAAATGTTATATGATCACATTAACATGTCATGTCATTATCTATTATGATATATTAGTATGTCATTTTATAATTAATTATGACATGTTGACATACCACATCAACTTATGTGATTTAAAATGACAAATGATATTTTGACTAAGTAAATCATTAATTATAAGAATTCATTTAATTCAAAATAAAAATATAAAAATATATTTCATTCAAAGTAAAATTATAAAAAATTAATTGAACATAATAAAAGTATATGACTTATTTGAATTTTTTTGAATAATTTAAGAAATTTTTTTAAATATTATTCCAAATAAATTTAAAAACAATGAGCAGTAATGATGAAGATAGTGGAAATTGAAAAAGAATAGATAAATGAGAAGCATTTTAAGAAAAAGAAGAAAGTAAGTGAGAAATTGCTTCTTTTTTTTTTATTAAGGAGGCCTTTGCTTTGCTGGGGATTATGAATCTCATTATTGTTGCTATGTAGTTAAGTTTGGTACTGTACTATATGAGTTTAGAATAGTATTAAAATCATTGGACATTTACAATGACTGGGGTGAGAAGATTAAATGCTTATTAAAATCAAATACTTATTTTCATTAAAAATATTTGTAATTGAGTAAACAAATGGTGATTGATTTACTATTTTAAATCATATCAATTATAAATATAAAATTTATTTATATTTTTTATTATTTTATTCAACAAAATTGCACAACTTTTACATTACAAGCGTTGGCTCTAAAAAAAATTGAATCAGGAGCCACCTGTCAAATTGTAGAATCACCCTAAAATTAATCAAAATTTATTAAACTGAGCAGGCCAATGAATGACCTTGGTCTGTGTTCCTCTGTTCCCATCCCTAGTGATAGGTAAGAATTGTAGCAAGGGAGCTGCAAAGCCGTCAAGTGGTTGTGGTTAACAGGTCAAGATTTTCCCCTTTTCTTTTCTTCTTTATTATTCTGAGTGACAGAGGGCTCTGTTTTTGGAGCTTAAGTTTTGATGTACTTCGAGAACAACTTTAAGCACGTGTTATGATGTTTGGATGTCATGACTCATAACATAACCTTATTTAATGAAAATTTTTGTTTTGCCGCGTCTGACGGAGAAAGAAAAACAATTCATGATACTTGCTAAATTTCCTCCAAAATAAAAATCTACTTTGCCCGTAACCATACAAGCATGCCTCACAGTCTCAGCCAATAAATGGAATTAATCAAATCACACTTCTTCTTTTTTTTATATTAACAGTTACACCATTTTTCAACTTGAAATAGCGGAATAAAGAAGCAAATTAAGTGTGGAAGTAATGGCAAATAAATGGAATTAATCCTATAGATTTGGGAGGCAGTGTCTGCAACACCAATACAAGGTAAAATGCTACGATTACTAATTATCTGTTTCCTTGTACATAGATTTTTTTGTACCATATTGATCCAAAGAAATAAGGGGAAGAAGGAATCAATTTCTAAGCAATTGATTAAGTATAAACATTACGACTCTGCTCTAGCTCTACTTAAGAAGCACTACCTCGACTCAAGAATTGCGGTGGCACAAACACGACAACAAACAAGGAGACGGAGAACAGAGTCCATGTAGCGAACTTTAGGTTCAATGGAAAAGGAATTGCAGTGGCGTGGCAAAATGCTGCGGCAGCTAGTAACAGTGCAACTTTTTCCAACACTTGTGAAGTTCTGGCATGGTTTTGGCTGATAAATAATGCAACCAAGAGTATGACAAATATAAGCAAGACAGCAAAAGAAAGCAACACGAAGGAAAAAGGGGGCTCCTTGTCCTTGGATTGATCGGTTTGTGAAAATTGGAGAGAGAATCCAAAGGCAAAAGTGAAGCAAAATGTCAATATTGCACTTTGCCACTGTAGATGCGGCTGAGCAGCGAGTAAATTAAGTAGTTGTGACTCCGCATTGAAGGAAGGGGACGTTGACGGTGGTGGGCGCAGAGGCAGTGTCGACGGCGGCGATATTTCTAAGTCGATAACAGGAGAAGGCAGTGATGATGGCTGCTGCTGTTGTGATTGGGGTGACTGTGATCTTGTCGTGTCTAATTTAGGACAAAGTCGGAGGACAAGTGCTGCAATTAGAGCAAGAAATGCTTTAACTTTCTCTTGAATAACGCCCATCACGTTTATTTGTATTTAAACACCAATTGCATCAACCTTGTTGCGCGTGTATATATATTTATAGTGGGCAAAATAAGGCGATAAGGAGAAAAGTGAATAAAAAAAAAGCTAAAAGAATGTGTAAGCTTAAACCCCCTTTGACAATATAAAAAAATGGAAAGATCCGATTATTACCTCCGAATTCTCTTTACTTTATAAAAAAATGTGAATTTGATGATGACTAAAAATCCCAAATGTAGAAGCCTTTTATGTCAAGAGGGTATGGCATGGGACTGGACCACTAGGGTCATTGTCTTGGATACTTTTTGGCTTTTTGCTAAGTTGGGGGGCAAAGAGAAAGAAAATACACAACACACTTGGGGTATTGGACTTTGGCTCACCTGCACAAACTATTCTTAAACAGCTTATCGGATCGAAGTTTGGTGTTTCCTCGCAAATAGACCATCAAATGAGAGAACAAAACGAGAGAGAGAGAAGGTTAAGCTAAAGGTACTTAAAAAATGAGATAAAAGACGTGCGGTGCGGTGACTTTATGTTGAACACAAGAAAATGTGTGTTTAAGTTTTAAGGACCGAAATTCGGATCTTATGGCTCTCACCGCGGACAGGAAGTTGGAAGGGAAGGTCCAATAGATGAAGACAAGAAAAAACGAGTGCAAAAAGAGGCTCGCTCGGCTTAACACAAAATGACTTTTTTTTTTCTTACCTTCTTTTGGTTTGCTGCAATTCTTCTACCTCATATTTTAGCTGAAATAATTATGAAAAAAAAGACCGATGAACCAAACATGCAAAGACATTATTATTAAGTTTTACTTATGATATTAGATTAACTAGGAATATCCTGATTAAACATTTAAGAATTGCACCTATATATTTCATCCTAAACCCTAATTAACCCTAATAATGAGAATTCATGATTTGTGTTTAATTTTTAGAGGTGCAAATTAAGTGCATTGCACCTATTTATTTCCTCCTCTAAAATGTTTATCAGGGTAGTTTCTTTTACATGTTAATCAAATGCTACATTATCAGGAGAAGGCAGTGATGATGGCTGCTGCTGTTGTGATGGGGATGACTGTGACCTTGTAGTGTCTTGAACGCCAATTGCATCAATCTGGTTGTGTGTGTATGTATAGTGGGCAGAACAAGGCAATATGGGGAAAAGTGAATAAAAAAAGCTAAAAAAATGTGAAGGCTTAAATCCTTTTGACCATACGGAGAAAGTGAAAAGATCCGATTATCACATCCGAGTCTCTTGCACTCGAATTTAACTATGATTAAAAAAATCCGAAAGTCACCTGCTTTGACGGGGTAAGGAAAATATATAAGCCTTTTTGAAGTCAAACGGATAGCACATGGGTCTGGGCCACTGGGGTCATTGTCTTGAATACTTTTTCTAGGCAAAGAGAAAGAAAATACACAATACGCTTGGGGCCTTGGACCTTGGTTCACCTGCACAAACTACTCCGAAACAACTTATCGGATTATAGTTTGGTGTTTCCTCGCAAACAACCAATCAAAAGAGAGAACAAAACAACACAGAGAGACCTTATGCTGAGATAGACCTTAAGCTAAAGGTACTTAGAAATTGAGATAGACTTTATGTTGAACACTAGCAAATATGTGTTAAAGTTTTAAGCATGGCCCCCAAAGAAAGGCAAATAAGTGAAGACAAAGAAGAAAACGCGTGCTGAAAAGAGGACCGGCTCGGATTAATATAAAATGAATTTTTGTTCTTAGGAAGTTTCCTATAAATTTTCTTATCCTTCTTTTGGTTTGGAGCAATTTTTGTACTTGATATTTTAGCTGAAAGAAAGATGAAAAAAGAATGATGAACCAAACGTACAAAGACTTTTTTTTTATACTTATGATATTAGATTAACTAGTAATATCCTGATTAAACATTTAAAAATTGCACCTATATATTTCATTTAAAGTACCCTAAACCCTAACAAAGAGAACTAGTGATTTGTGCTTAATTTTTAAAGGTACAAATTAAGTGCACCTATATATTTCATCCTCTAAAATGCTTATCATGGTTATTTCTTGTACATGTTAATCAAATACTAAAAGTATAAGACTTTTACATTTTAGGTAAAGGAAAATAAAATTACAAAATTTTAGGATTATTTACATAATATTTTAAATATTTAACCTTCCCTCAACTTATGCAAAAGCGTATCCAAAATCTTGAATAAAATGCTTCACATACTTTCAAATCACTCCTTTTGTTTTCCCTTAATCTTCACTAATTTTAATGAAGAAACTTTTAGAAAAGTTGCTTGTACAAATTACAAGTTAAAAGTCTGATTATAGATACTTAATAAGATTAGTTAAATTGTTATTTAAAAAAATATTAAATTCAAAGAGACGTTATATTTTAATTATTAATCATATATCTTTTTAAAGATATCACGTTAAGGTTTTCTAAAAAAAAAAAAGAAAAAGATAGTAAACCAAAATTCATTTCCTAATATCAGACGAAAAGGAGAACGAAAAAGTAACGATGTGATCATGCAAGCCAAGTGTTATCCACATAGATGAAGGGGTGATAGGAATTAGGTTAGGGCCTATAGTAATGTACCACGGGCTTGACATTTTACGGTCCTTGTCCGGTTGGGCGTCGCAGCTCAGCCCTGCCTAGAAACATTTTTAGGATGTTATTCTTCATCAGAGTACCTCTCTTGAAATTTTTCGTTTTTATTAAAAAATCTAAACTAGCTAACCAAACAAATGAACCTTTTAGATTTGAGTTTTAAAACTCTTACTTACCCTAAATAAGAGTTAACAATAGTTTTTGGTATTTTACAGAAATATATTTTTATTTTTCTCAATTATAATAAATATGTAACTGTGAATTAAGTTGTTAATACATCACCCAAACTTATGGCGTAAACTACTTTCAAGTGCTTCGACTTGACTAATTGCCTGCTTTGCCTTATACGGTATCCGGAACCTTCTAGTGCATCATGGGCTGAAAGGCCTACCTCCAAAACCTTCGGCTATCTATCTTGCTTCGTGCTCTACAACCTTTCGCTCAGTTTTGCCTCCGTCAAAACAATGCCCTGCAACTCTACGGCCCATTTTCTACTTGGGCCTTCACCCTTCTGACCCACTTATAGTATACTTGGGGTCTGACCTGGACTTGGGCCATGACACAAATACTAATAATTTTCTTTTTCTGAAACCAAGTGCCAGTATCTTTGTTCCTTTACTAACAAAATTGTCAATCAAAATAGGAGTTGCATCACAAGCTGTCCATGGCTCAGGTAAACCACCAGACCTGCGGGTCTAAACTAACTTGGATTGGGCTTTGGACAGGATATTTTAGGTCCAGCTCGATTTGACATAGGATTACATTTAATAAAAAATTATTTTTTGTTTACTTTCATTTTTAAAAATAATAATATTAAAATATTAATATAAAATATTTTTAACATAATATCTAAAAAGTTCTTAAACTATTTAAAAAAATTCAAACAAACCATTATACTTGTATTGTGTTGAATCAAACTCTTATACTTTTATTTTAAATTAATTAAACTCTTATACTTTTATTCTAAGTCAAATAATTGTTCATAACTAATAATTAATTGAAACAAAATATCATTTATTATTTTATATCACATGATATTAACATGACATTAACGTGACATATTAATATATTATAATAAATGATAATATGACATGTTGATGCAATTTGATGACATGATTATTGTATTTTTCACTCTTCACATCAATATTATGTGAGTAAAATATAACAAAAAATATTTAAATTAATGACAATTAATCAATCATTAATTATAAAGGCTTATTTGATCCAAAATAAAAATATAAAAACTTGATTAAATGTAATAAAAGAATAAATATTTATTTAAATTTTTTTAAGTAATACTTTATATATATATATATATATATATATATATGATATAGTTACTTTCAAGCACCTATTTGGGAAAATATGGCCATCGATGACTATATTTGATTTCAAGAATAAAAATCACAAAACTAGTGATTAATTCAGAATTAAATAAACCAAAAGACATGCGTACAAGTAAAAGTCCAAAATTAAGGCTTAATTCCTCTAAATTTGTGAATACCCTTTGAAAGTAACAAATAGACCATGCATGCCGGCTATAGCACTACAAACTTTATGTTGACTTCACTAATAATATACATTTATTCGCAAAATAATATCATGTCAAGTCCATAACCTTGGCTGATGGATCCTTCCCAAACGTATTCTTCCACGCAATAGATCAAGAAATGTACGACGTCGGAAGTGAGGCATGTCATCTTGACTGAAAGGAAAATAATTCCCATGTGTGAGGCAGTCGGCATATTTCATGACAAAGAGGCCACAATCCACGGAGCTGCATTGTCAATGAAAAGATTGAGAGTGTAACGAAATACCATTTATAAAATGAAAAACTAAAAGCTTCACTAATTCTCTTAAATGAGGACAGCTTGCTTACTTCTTTTGCATAGGAATATTTTCTGGGACAAGAAACGGCCAATCCTTGGCATTATTATGACCCATGGATGGCAATAGAAACTCTGAAAACCACCGCCTGATCACCTGTTTCTCTGAAGCATTGGACATTCGAGAATATTCGTTTGGATCCATCCATAGCAATTTTTTATCGTCAATGTCAGCATAAAAAAGAAGCCAATGTTCGCTCCAACACATTGGCAGAAACAACTGCAGTGAGTCAGCGACAGAAAAACGAAAGTGATAATTGTGCCTACCTATAGATTATGAGTTATGACATTGCATTAAACAGACTAACTTATAGGGAATAAAAATAGTTACCTTGCTCACGCCTATCAAGTCCTCTTGTTTAACCCATCTTAACACTTCAGATTCAGCCTTTGATCCATTAATCAAGAAAGTCTGAGTTCATCATATATAGTTGAAAAGTTATTCTCTTGCCAATGATCATACACATATAAAAAAAATCTTAATTATGATTTTAAATAAAAGGCCCTTACAGCTGTAGCAGAATCGAAGGAATGATGCTTCAGGTATTTATGTGGGAACTTCTCATACCTTCTTTTAAGCAAAATGAAGAACCGATTCACAACCTTCAAATATGGGCAAGGCACGTCTTAATATATGCATTCAGCTTATCATTTCAAGCTACTAGTATATTTCCAAGAAAAAAAAAACCGAAAGAGAAATATTATTTTGAAAGGACACTAACCGTATCCTCGACATAATAATTTTTTACATCTCCTGAACCAATATCATCTTGAGGAATTCTAAGCAAAGGTGCTAATGCTTTATCCTGTATCTTATCTCGTCCAATTATTTCTCTTCAAAACAGAACAACAAATAAATAAATTTCATTATGATTACAATGATATCAACGCTTAATTAAACTATCATATTTGATAGGATGTATCATGTAATGGCACACATACGTACCCACTTATTTCATGACTTTGCCATTTGCTCAAATGTTTTTCTTCTTTTTCCGTTAAAGGAGAGATCAAATATGCCTGAACATCCTACAAAAATACAGAAAAACAACAAAAGTAAGAGTATTTTTTTTTTTTGGTTAGTTTATGTTAAAAAACCTTTTACTAGTAAATCAATTTCTGAAAATTTGAAATCTTTGCCATTCAAAAAAGATTGAAAACCTTTTAGGCATACGAGATGTTAAATAGTACTAGCCCTAGATTTTAGGTTGAGTTTCCTCATATAGGATTTAATTAATAAGTACAAAATAGGAAGGGTATTGCTTGTACCTTCTCTGACCATGCTCTGGCCTCCCTCCCTATTTCTTCATTCCATGGTGCTTCATCATCAGATTCGGAAGAGAAGTGGTCTAACTCCGAATGATGTGCAAGAGGTCGACTATCCTTCAATTTGACAGTGAGGCAGCCTATGTTTCCTCTCTTATTAGGTTCCACGTTTGAAAAAGCTCGGTCGAAATAACTAAATAGCTAACAGAGATAATATGATGATAAGAATGGATCATGAAGATATTACTTACTTGCCCTTGGAGATTCTAACCAATCCCTGCCGCATATCATAGCCTCTATGATCTGAGGATTTAAGCCATTGAATATTGGATTGTCCATCATAACTTTTTCAGCCAAAGTATAACCTGATATGATCGATGACATAGGCATTGCTAAGATATCACGAGCCATCCTCCCAAGAATAGGAAAGCTTGAAGCATGTCCGCGCCACCAACCAAGTACGTCAAACTCCATTTCGGAACACATTACAGGTCCCTGAACATACTTATCAAATTCCGACTTCCATGAAACCTCAGTGTTAACATTCCTTTTATAATTGTACCACCTATGGAAAGATTCCATTGTATTTTCTTCAGCTTTGAAAATTTTCAAGGAATTTTTATCATCGAAGAGAGATGTCCCACTGTACATATTACTTGCATATTCATTGAAAAAACCAGTGAGAGCATTACGAATGATTGCCAAGTGAATCCGGGCTGCATCAAAGCCATAGATGTTATTGTATGAGAACTCCACAAAATCAAATTTAAATCGTGGATCAAGAATAGCTGCAATTGCCAAAACCAAGCTGCACGTCCTCCAATTGTTATCAGATATCACATTCATCAATGGATAGCCTTTTCTTTCCTGCTCACTCAGTTTCTTGTATTTATCATAAATGTCCAGCAAACATGCACTTGAAGTTTTGATGGCACCATCAATAGATTTTCCGACATTTTGAAGCACGTCATCCATCTCACTTGATTGATCCTTAGCAAGGAGACCATTAATGCACCCATCACAGCTGATGTAAAATGTGCTTAAAGGATGTGGAGCTCTGAAACAGAGCCAGGCTTTTCTTATTTCTTCAGCTATCTCCAAACTTGAGGAGGAATTATGCATGGTTAAGGAGCAAACTTTCTTGTCAAAATTCCAGTCCTTAAGCAAACTCTTGAAATTTTCAAGGAAAATCCTAGTGTCAAATTCTTGCCCGAAATTTTTCAAGGCAAGAACTTTCTTCTTCAATTTCCAATTGTCATCAATAAATTGGACAGTAAAACAACAATGAGTAATCTTTTCAAGATCATTTGCCCACAAACTGACTGTCAAATTAAAACGACAAGAGAGCGTATCAAAATATTCAATGTGTCTACCTTTTTCCTCTTTATAGACACGAAATATGTCAGATGCTAGAATTTCTTGCGATTGAAGTTTGAACCTTGGTTGCAAATTTTTCAAAAGAGTGCTGAAATATTCATCCTCAACTATATTCAATGGGTACTGATGCTTAATAATCATTCTTGCAACATCCATGCGACTCGTATCTTGATCAAATGAAGAATTACCTTGTTGATCTTCAACTTTGGAAGAATTACCTTGTTTATCTCCAACTTTGGTTCGTTTGCTTTTACAACGTTCCAAGTGATTTCTTAGGTGTGAAGTTCCTTTCCTACTTGAACCATCAAACCCTCTACCACAATGTGAACATATAGCCCATTCTTTCCCATCGCCATCTTTTTTCTTGGTAAATTCATCCCAAACATCAGATCTCGACTTTCTCCTTTTACCACAATGAGGAATGTTTGGAATGGCTTCTTCCTGCAAACCGACTTCAGTGCCATGAACTCTTAGCTTTACAAACTTTGTCTTCATTTTTTTCAAGTCTTCGAAGATACGAAGTGCCAAGGATTTTGGTTCCTCAAGTTGTTCCTCAGATGAGGACAAAAAGAATTCTAGTATATAAACATCATCAGTATAATGGTTGACTAGACAGATTGCAAGGGCCGCATGTAAGCCTGACTTCTGTGCAGCCTCAGCAAATGGATTGCTCCTAAGCTCAGTAATATTTGGTTCAAAAAGGAAGGGCTCATTTGATTGAAGCGCTTGTCCAGCAATAGCTTGCCCTTCTTGAATATCATATATTGCACATTCTTGCATGAAAGACTTATACTGAATAATTTTCTCTAAACAATCATAATAATAATAACAATAATTAATATAAGAGTAAGTAGTTTCGATGGATAGAGAACGTTTCTTGTTTAGACCTGACATGATTCCATTCGGGGTTCCCTTCACCCATGTTAAAGCCAATGGAAGCTCATATTTCAAACATACATCTTCTAACATGTCATATATCCCAGCAAAAGCAGCCAATCCATTCAATGAGGACGCCTGTTAATTAAAAAAGGTAATAATGAATTACTAAGAGCAAAACAAGAAAATCCAAAATAACACTTGGGAAGAGGCACAACCACTCCTCAGGTTAACACTTGTTTTTGGACCATTTTGTATGCAACTTAATTCTAAATACCTCGCTATTGGCATCTTTTGTCTAGAAGCAGTAAGAGACTCTGGATCCTTCGTTCCACAAATAGCAAATAAGATACACAAAACATTCAAAATATGTAACCTCTAGGCAAGTTAATACGGCTAAAGAACCCTTTTGCAAAAGAATGAAGTAGTTTTCTACTTTCAAATGTTACTTTTTCTTATTTTTTGTTTTTTGTTTTCAAATGTCACATTCCAATTGCAACTTTTTTTTGTCGAAGTATTAAAGGAATCTTAGCTTTTCTTGTTAATAGCAAGGAATGTAATGTCTGTAATTACATGACTTCAATTTAATAATTTTTCCAAACTTTCAATCTCAAGATTTGTAATAATTTAATATCCAGGTGTTACCCTTAATGTATATCCTTGGATGAAATTTTATATTTTTTTTGTACTTCAAAAACTACAAGCAAGCTTTTAACCATCTCCAGGCAACCAAACTTTTTTTAATTCGTAGAAAAGCTTTTACATAAACCATTTTTTAAAAAAATATTTTTCACCGAATAAACAGATTTGAACTCAAATTTTAATATGCTTTAATTAAACTATCTTTATCTTTATCTTTTATATATAGTGAACAACATATATATTATTAACAATTTATTAAATTAATAAGTTTGTCCTTCATTAATGATTTTTTATTAAATTGAAACGGTAACTGATTTTTATTTATTTGGTTAGTAACATTGAAGTCTTTATTCAAGTAAATTTTCTTTAATTGATAATATTCTTATTAAATTAATTATTGACTAATTTTTATCTATCAATTTCCTTATTAATCTTGAACTATTTACTAAAGTAAAATTTTCTTTACTTTAAAAAAAGTAAAACATTCTTAATAAAATTTAAATCTAGCTAAATCAAAACTAGAATTTTTTTTATTGAATTATTAATGAATTTAAATATTTATGAGATTACAAAACTAGTTTAAATTCTTTAATGATTCAATAAAATAAAATTTACTACTCATCTTTGAACAAGTACAATTTTATCACTATATTTTTTAATTTGATTCAAAAATGATAAAAATTTAACTATAAAAAAATACTCCAGGAAGAAATAAAGAAATTTTCTAATTTTGACTATGTTGAATCAAATTAATAAATATAGTGCTAAAATTTCAATCGTTTGGAGATAGATGCTATACTTGATCAATCACCCTAAATAGAGTGGTAAATTTGGATCTTATCCTATAATGAGGAAATTTTGTAAGTTAAAACTAAAGTGGAAATCTTATAAGGCGTTGTTTAGGAGACTTGAAAAAAAAGTTAGTACCTGTCGGTCAACTTGTAAAGTTCGAACTGTATCTTCTAATGCAGGATTTGGATTGAAACCTACAATGAAAGTTTATGAAAGTGTTATCATTATACAAAATATAATTTCTAAGCTAAATAACAATTAAGTAAAGAAAGGCCAATGAAGATGCATTAAGGGTCAAGGATCCAATTTATCACTCTCCTACATTACTAGTTTTATGGTCAAATTTTACCAATCATTTTCTATTAGTGCAATTTTAACAGTACAGTAAAAAATGTAATGAATGTAGAATATTCTGTTGCCATACAAGAAGGAGAAGAGAGATAGAAAAGTAGAAGTGAGGAAAGGGATGGGAAAATTTAAAGCTTGGTTTGGTCGTCCACATCGACCTAGAGTCAGCCAGCTTGATTTGGGATGGTGAGAGGGCAACGAATAAAAAAAAAAGAGGGAAAGGATTACGAAGACTGAGAAAATGAGGGAAGAAAGAATCAGAGAGAGAGAATAGCCAAGTAGCGAGGGGAAAGAGAGGAGCAAAGCGACATGGGGAAAGGACGAAAAGCAGGGGTCTGGGTCTGACCAGTGGTCACCAATGCCTTATCTAATGTTGGTCGACCAAATTCGGCACAAAAATTATGAAAACCTTCGAGGAGAGACAAAAGGAACAAGGATAGAGAAATGGAATAAAAAAGAAGAGTGGACGCTAATATTTGGTGTAGGTTGGTCACCATTAAAATGATGAAATCAAAATTTAACTACTAAATCTTAAACTTGAAAATTACATAAGAACATAATACATATTAGAGATTTTATGTATACATGTACTATATAAGGTACAACGTGATGAAAATGCCCTAACTACATGACATGCCAAATGACAAGAATGCCCCTAAATTTATATGGCATAATATATGTCAAAAATATATGTACTTAGAGTTATATGACATATTGAATGATGAAAACATCTTTAAAACTACGTTGCATATTATATTGTTCAAACTGCATATATAACATACTCTCATGATCCTAAGACTATGGGCTATAGTTCATGACAGTAAAATTACATAGCATAGTTCATGTTATTGCATAGCAACTTGAACTACATCTATTTGTCATACTATTGACATCATTATAACCTTAATGGCATACAATCTACCATAATTTTAATATCAACATTTATCTATATGGCATGTGCATTATATGGTTCAAACTATATATGGCATACTCTCATGATCCTAAAACTAGATGGCATAGTTCATGACTATAAAATTACATGGACTAGTTCATGTTATAGCATATAGGATAGCAACCCGAACTATATCTAAATGTCATAAACCTTAATTGCATACAATCTGTGACAATTTTATAACAACATTTTTCTATATGGCATATAATTATAATCCTAAACCTCAACATTTTATCATGTCTACTAATGTGCCTACATGATAAACGTTCATATGGACAAGTTCTATCTATGTCTGTCATGCAGGTTTGGATATTATTACCAAGAGGAACTTGCTTGGATCTAGGTCTAAGAGTTGATTCAGCATGGCATTGGATTGAATTGAATGAGTCACAGGCTAGGCTTTTTGAGAGTCTGGACTCGTCTGGATCTTTTAGATTGGTGTAGAGTCGTTTGGGTTTGTAGGGACATTGTGGGCTCATCTAAGCTCGAATGGACATTTTGGGCTCGCTTAGACTCTTAGATTCTTGGACTTCTGAACTCCTTTAACTTGTAAGTTACCAAATTGCTGTGGGAATTTCTAGCAGTAGAAGAGGAGAGGCGAGGATATCTAATAAATTATGAGGTAGGTAGAAATATGATGGAGTATTAATTGCTGAGATGAAATGGAGTGGACGGTCAGGATCAGGTGATGAACAACTCAGATTTCATGAAAATTTTAAATTTTATCTTCTAATAAAAATTATAATTTTTAAGAGATTTATCATTTTAAAAATAAATCATTAGATAATTCAAAAAAATTAAAAATAAATCGATCTGAAAAATGTAGTGTCGATTTACATTATGTGTTGATCAATACTGTAAGTTTGGTCAAATTCACTAATTTTCTGAATTCAAGCCTAAGTTGATCGACACTTTAAATAGTCAAAAAGTGAAAAAAAAATTAAAAATCTATCCAAATTGATAGTTACCCTAAAATTTTTGAACTATTGATTGACACTTTTTGTGCCAATTGATATTCTTTCCTAATTTTTTATGAAAATTTCACTTCATTAAAATGGAAATTATATTTTAATTTTTCATTTATTAAAGTGCAAAATTTGGTACTTATAATAGTCATGCTAAAAAAGAAAAAACAAAAGAGAAAAGGGAAAGGAAGAAGAGGAAAGGAAAAAAAACTTCATGTCCATATTTTCTTTTTTATTTTTATTTTTTCAAATATCCAAATTTATTACTTTTATGTTATTGAAAATTAAGAAATATTTCAGGAAACATTTTTTCTTTTTACTTTTTGACTGATTTAAATGGTGTCAATATTAGTCATTCAAAGTTTGATGGTAAAATTTAATCACCAAATTAGATACTGATAAATTTGATTCTTATTCCTTAATCCTAAATTAAAATTTCATTGCATCAATACTTTAGAAATAAAGTATATTTTCTAGTTGATTTATTCAAAAGATTTTAACGAATCAAAGAATAATTTTAACTATACTCCCTCCATCCCATTTTCTTAGTCCCTTTTATTTCTTTTCGATGTGTCAAAGTTATGTTCTTTTTTTTTTTTTGAACACAAACTACTCCTTTTTATATATATTTCAAATTTACTTTCAATGATTTTTTTTACTCTTTTGTTATTAAAAACCTTGAAACATCATTTTTTTTATAAAATGGTATATAAAATTTTAATATAAGATAGACTGATTTGAAATTTTTTTTAAAATTTTGTGAAAATCAAGGACATAAAATATGAGATTTAGGTAGCTTTATGTCATCAAAAGGGAGATGGATCAAATAATGAACTTGCGTAATTGCCCTAAAAAAGTATATAACCTATATGGTACGTTTGGTTGGCGGAATAGACAGGAATGGAATAGAATAGTTATTATGTGGGAATAGAATGAGGTGGGAATAGAATAGAATAGTTATTACTTAGTTTGGTATGACAAAGGGAATAGAACAGGAATAATTATTATGACTTATTGTAGTGTTTGGTTGGTAACAATAATTTTGGAATAAGAAAGGAATAGAAAATAAAAAGACAAAAACACCCTTTATTATTTATGTGACATTTTATTTTTATTAGATTTTTAAAATATTAATAATCTAGAATTTAATTAAAATATTAATAATAAATCATTTAAATATTAACATTTATTTAATTTAAATATTATTATGATTAATTTTTATTTTATTTTATTTTTAAAATATTAATAATTGATAATTTATTTAAAATATTAATAATTGATAATTTCAATATTAATATTTATTTATTTTTTAAAATATTAATATTTTATTTAATTTAAATATTATGATGATCAATTATTTTATTTTATTTTATTTTTGAAAATTAATAATTGATTATTTATTTAAAATATTAATAATAGATAATTTAAATATTAATATTTTATTTAATTTAAATTTTATTATGATTAATTTTTTATTTTATTTTTTCAATATTAATAATTGGTAATTTATTTAAATATTAATAATTGATTATTTAATTATTAATATTGTTTATCTAATTTAAATGATATTATGTTTATTTATTTTTAATTTATTTTGTTTTTAAATAGGAATAATTTATAATTTATTTTATTAATAATTGATAATTTAAATATTAATATTTTATTTATAATTTAATATTAATATTTTATTAAAAATTGGAATCAAGTGAGAGAAAGAGGAGAGAGAGAAAAATAATATTTTATACTAATAAAGTTGTAAATTTTCAAACTTGTAAGGGGTATTTTTGTCTTTATTAATTTTTAAATTTATTCTTCAACCATGGAATAGCTAATACCATGGGGAGGGTGGTATTAGCTATTCCTTGGTTTTGAAGGATTTTGAAGAATAGTCATTCCATAGGAATGGCTATTCCTTGGATCATTTTTCAACCAAACAAAGGAATAAAAATTCCTTGGGAATAAAGGGGGAATGGCTTAGCCATTCCCCCAACCAAACATGCTAATAGATAATTGTATTATCATTATGGGCGCTATAAAACATGAATATAATGGAATGTGAATTTATTTATTCTACTTTGTAAAACATTGCATAAGAAATATACCTTGGATAGGGTTATAGCTGATTGGATTGAAGTGGTCCACCGCATCTGTGAGTTTCCAAGCCGATGTGAAATGCAATAGGCCATCGTCGTTTTGAAAAACCACACACCCATTATCCTCAATGTCCCCAGACCCGATATCCGGCGCCAGTGGAACTGGAAGAAGGCCATTCGCTCGCAAGAGGGATCGCCATTGAGCCAAAGTCTGGTGTCGCTCAAGTCGGTCTGTCCCTTCACATCCCACGATGTTTACTATCTGTGGTCTACAATACATGAATTCGTAAAATTCCAAAAAATTTAAGTAATATTGAAAAGATTTCTCCAACCGTTTGATGAAATTGGAGTCATTATGGTCAGCATATTGCTCTTCTATAATCACAATCTCTGGGTTTATCTGCCTCAACTTTAACAACTCTCTCTCCATTACTCTTGCATCTGCCAGCAACTGGTGAAGTTTACAGTGATAATAGACGATTACGGCCTCATCCGTTGTCCTTGTGAAATCCGCCTTAGACGCATCCACATCACCCAAACTATTGGCATAAACCACTCTCAAGTCCTCCAACTTAATTCCACGTTCCATGGCCGCCGTAGTGAGATCGTGCTTACTTTTTTCTTGTTGGAATTTTACTATTTTTTCCAGAAATGGTGATACTATGACACTTACACGGACTGATAGAAAATCACCGGAAGCATTAGCTAGTGATCTAAACAAGTATCTCCAATAACATAAAGGTCGGAATAAGAAGGTAATGAGGTGCAATCGTTTCTTTCCCATACAGGCAGTGTTGATGGCATCGCAGGAAAAATTATGAAGGAAATTAATGGGTGAAGGAGTCAGCAAAGTGAAATAGGCACTGGCAGAAGAAATTCCGTAAGCTCGGCGAACTAGAGCTTCCGCAAAGTATTTCACAACATCGCTTCTTTCCGGGCAGGATTGGTCGGCAGCAAGATTCCAGATCCGCTCCAGGAGTGAGTCGGCAAGAGTCAGATTCTCGTCTTGAATAGCTTTAGCGCAGGCGACTAAGGCGTCCAAAGCAGAAGAGGCCATCACTGTACGGAAATACTAGAAATTTGGTCGAGGCAAAACTGGTAATAAGACAGTGCAGATAAAATTTGGAATCAAGGAAAAGCGAACTTAGAAGCGCCAATGAAGTTGAGATTAAGAAAGTAAAGCAAATTCGGGGGCATCAAACATTTGCTCTTTAAAATATAAGAAGATGAAAACTTTTCCAGCAATAGCTTGTCCCCACAGCTCACGCGGAATTGAGGGACCCCCCATATTCCAAGCCAAGCATCAGTCACGCAACTTCGTGGAAATTACTACAAGCAGTTTTCAATCAGAATTGGACTAGTCAACCATTCCGTTTGTCGAATTAATATTAAATTAAATATTAGTCGCTCTGCAATCCATTCTGTTGTTAAAATGAATTAGACTAGTCAACCAAAGCAAAACAAACTCATTGTACAAAACAACTTATTAGCTACCTCATCTGTCATCTCACTAGCTACAATTGATCATTCATGGCATGTTCAAACCAATAGAACAAAATCTAAACCGAGCTTAACAAAATCCAATTTCTTCCTTTGGCTTTCCCTCGTGTATCTCCATCTTTTTTTGAAAAGTAACAACTTATCATATTTTTTTTTGGGATAAACTTTTTATTTTACTTGAATAATTGGTATAAAAAATAAATTTAAAAACAATGAGTAATACTTACTTTTCGAAAAAAGAAAGCAATATTGATGAAGATAATGGAAATTGGAAAGAACAGATAAATGAGAATTTTTTTTTATTATAAATCTCGTTATTGTTGCTATGTAGCTAAGCTTGGTACCGAACTATAAAAGTTTAGAATAGTATTAAAATCATTGGACGTTTACAATCACTGTAGTGAGAAGATTAAATGATTATTAAAATCAAATAGTTATTTTCATTTCAAAACATTTGTAATTGAGTAAACAAGTGGTATCAGTTTAAGTGATCGATTTACTATTTTAAATCATCAATCATACTTACAAAATTTACACAACTTTTACTTTAAAAGCGTTGGCTCTTAAAAATAGAAACATGAGCCCCCTGTCAAATTGTAGAATTACCCTAAAATTAATCTAAGTAGACCCATGAATGACCTTGGTCTGTTCCCACCCCTAGTGATTGGTTCAATGTAAAAAAAATAAAAAGAAAAGAAAAGAAAAGAAGAAGGAATCAATTTCTGAACAATTGGTTTAGTATAAGCATCACAACTCTGCTCTAGCTCTACTTGGATTAAGTAGCACGGTTTCGATTCAAGAATAGCAGTGGCACAAATACGACAACAAATAAGAAGATGAAAAACAGAGTCCATGTAGTGAACTTCAGCTTCAATGGAAAAGCAGTTGCAGTGGCGTGGCAAAATGCTGCGGCAGCTAGAAACAGTGGAACTTTTTCCAACACTTGTGCAGTTTAGGTATTGTTTTGGCTGATAAATAATGCAACGAAGAGAATGACAAATATAAGCAAGACAGCAAAAGAAAGCAACACAAAGGAAAAAGGGCGCTCCTTGTTCTTGGATTGATCAGTTTGTGAAACTTGGAGAGAGAATCCAAGGGCAAAAGTGAAGCAAAATGTCAAGATTGCACTTTGCCACTGTATATGCTACCGAGCAGCGAGTAAGTTAAGTAGTTGTGACTCCGCATTGAAGGAAGGGGACGATGACAGTGGTGGTGGCAGAGGCAGGGTCGACGGCGGCGATATTTCTAAGTCAATAACAGAAGAAGGCAGTGATGATGGCTGCTGCTGTTGTGATGGGGTGACTGTGACCTTCTTGTGTCTAATTTAGGACAAAGTCGGAGGACAAATGCTGCAATTAGAACAAGAAATGCTTTAACTTTCTCTTGGATAATGCTCATTACGTTCATTTGTGTTGAACACTAATTGCATCAATCTTGTTGTGTGTATATATGTACAGTGGGTCAAATGAGACTATAAGGAGAAAAATGAAATGTACAAGTTTAAGCACCGTTTGACGATACGAAAAAAATAAAAAGATCCGATTATTATATCCGGATTCTCTGTATATAAAAATAATGGATTTAGCGGTAAATAAAAATTCGAAAATCATCTGCTTTGACTGGTAAGGAAAATGTATAAGCCTTTTAAGTTTTAAGTCGAGCGGATACTGCGTGGGACCGGGCCAGTGGGTCACTGTCTTGAATCCTTTTTGCTTAGTTAGGGAGGCAAAGAGAAAGAAAATACACAGGACACTTGGGGCATTTAATAAAATTACAAATAAAAATCCATATCTAATGGATATTGATATTTTATAAAATTTTATGAAATCTATTAAATTGCATCTTACTATCACAATTATAAAACTTATTATATAAAACTCCACAAAATTTAAATTTTAAGTGTGAGTCAAGAACAATTGTAACAACAAAAACTAAATTACATCCTCCTATAATTGTCACATTTTCTCTTAATCAATGTAGTGAATGGATAATCATTCTTTTTCAATTTAAGAAATTTCTTATATATGTTATAGATCTTGGGAAAGTATATTCCCAAAAACTATTTAAAATGTCATAAAAACCTTTCAAAATTGTGCAAAATTAATGCAGTGACTTATCCCATTCCTCCATTGATGGATATATTCTAAAATTACTATCAATTTACTCCAGTTGACAAAATATTCTCTTAATTCCAAAGCACTATTGAGTATGTCAGTCTGAATACAATTTTAAAAGAAGATCTTTATGCCATGATTTCTCACCTTATAGCTTCACTTAATTTACTGTTTCTAAAACTTGAGTTTTCTCAATTCTGTCTCACTGTTCCGTATCTTCAAAAATATATCATCCATCACACGCAACTTATGGTAGCTGGTGTAATAACAAGAGAGAAGTAGCCTTAATTACGATCATTTTCTTTTATTTGTTGAACAATATCATCATCCAAAAAAAATTATCTACAGTAATCTAACTTAATTTCTTATTCATATTTCCACTTTGAGCTTCGAATAATTTCAGTTAAAGTATTTGCAATAGTTATACTCAACTTTTGAAAGCAAGAATCTTCATCTTTAATTCCCAACTTTTATTACCAAAGTGTACTATCAAACAACTTTTATTGCCAATTTTTGTTCAGCAATATCTAATGGATATTGATATTGATACCTAATAATTAGAATTTGATGAAATATGTCAAATTGCATCTTACCATCTTAATTATAAATCTCACTATATAAAAACTCCACAAATTTAAATTTTAACCATGAGTTAAAAACTGTTGCAACAACAAAAACTAAATTACATTTCCCACATATTATGTTAGTTTCTTGACCACCAACATAGGAGTATTTGGTGAAATGATAAAGTTTGAGAATAGATGAAATCACCTGGGAGAAAGAAGCCAACTTCCATGCTTTCAAGTAAAAGATCAAGAGTTCTAAGCCAACCAATCAATGAGGATGTCGACAATTGAGTGGAGAGGATGTAATGAGCTAACTTTTGTATAAAGCAATGACAGGGTAGAACTATATAGGAGACTAAGTCTTTTGTAGTTTAAGAGAAAATGATCCTATTTCAAATATTGTAACAGCACTTGGTGGCATATTTAAAAATTTTTATTAAGTCTTTAAGGAAAGAAATGTTTCCATTTCATGTATTGTAACAATTATTGGTGACATATGTGTAAAAGCTTGTCAGCTCTTTATAAGGGATGAGCAATTGACAAATTGTTAGGTTGTCTCACTAGTTAAGTTATATTTGTAACTAACCATCTAAAGCCGCCCCTATAGCCCAAAGATGGCATGTTTGGTACTCTCGGTTAGACCTGACAATTTTGGACACGACACGTTAATACGATACGAGAAGACACGAGTTAAATAGGTTTTGGGTTTACCCTTAACGTGTTTCGTGTCTAATTTTCGTGTCTTAATGTGTCGGACACGACAAATACGTTTAAAACACGTTTAAACACATTTACTTAATCGTGTTATCGTGTTTAAACGTGTATACGTGTTTAAACGTGTATATATGACACGTTTATTAACCTATTAAACATTAATAGTTAAAAACTATTTTAACCTTATATAAATAATTTTTAATAATTATTTAATGTGTATTTTAACCTTATATATGATAATGAATTTTATGTATGTTATTTATATTAAATTTTATTATATTTGATGTTATTATTATTATTTTTTTGTTATAATTATTTTTATAATTATAAATTTTAAATTTAAATAATAAAATTATATTTAATTATAAATATTTTTATTTAATCGTGTTAATCGTGTTAAACATGTTAAACGTATTATTAATCATGTCGTGTCGTATATTGACACGTTTAATAAACGTGTAAAACGTATTAATCGTGTCGTGTCGTGTTACACGTGTATTAAATGTATACGTGTTTCAAATTTAAGACACGAATATTAAACGTGTCGTGTTCGTGTTTAGCCTTAATGTGTTTCGTGTATAATCGTGTCTGACACGTTAAAGATACGAAAACACGAATTGCCAAGTCTACTATCGGTCTCTTTGTACATACTTTCAATATTAATAATATATTTTTTAATATGGATCTAGTGATTGTGTATATGGCATTCTTTATTCTCATGATTTCGATATTACTTTTGCATAAACTAATTCGTAGCTAAAAAAAAAACTAATTCGTAGCTATTATTGATGTTTGCTTAAATATAATCGAATTATTAATTGGCTTGTACGAAAGCGTTTGCTCGAACGCTACATGGACTATCACATATTTAAACGAAAATGTGTAATTTGTGACACTTAGCAAACTTAATGTTGCACACTTACTCTAACAAAGTATTTAGAAAAAACTAGAGAAGGAGAATGCATAGAAAGGATTGGTTGTTCCAAACCTTTAAAACTTTCCTTAGACCTAAAACCTCGCCAAAGACTCTTTAAAATGGTTAAATACATATAAAGTCCTTATACTTATGTATTTTTTTTTAATTTAGTCACTGTACTTAAAATTAAAGCAATTTAATCTTTTGATTTTGAAAATTATTTCAATTTAGTTTTTCTTCTTAACGGTATCCAATTTTACTCTTAAAAGGGATGACGTCAATATTGACGTGACTCATTGACGTAGCATTAATATGAAGATGTGACATGTCACGTGACATCAACATAATAACATTACAACGCTTATGCACGTTTGATTCGTGAAATAAATATGAATGAAATAGAATAGTTGTTTTGTGAGAATAGAATAAGTTGGCATTAACATTAGAAAATACGAATATTTTATTTATAATTTAAATATTATTATGATTATTTATTTTTAAATATTAATAATTTGAAAATTTTTTAAAATATGAATAATTGACAATTTAAATATTAATAATTTATATTTTCAAATGTTAATATTTTATTTATAATTTCAAAGTCATTATGATTATTTATTTTTATTTTATTTTATTTTTAAATATTAATAATTTATAATTTATTTAAAATATTAATAATTGATCATTTAAATATCAATATTTTATTTATAATTTAAATGTTATTATGATTATTTATTTTTATTATTATTTTATTGTATTTTTAAATATTAATAATTTATTTTTAATATTAATAATTTATCATTTAAATTTTAATATTTTATTTATAATTTAATCATTAATTTTTAAATATTTATATTTTATTTATAATTTAAATGTCATTATGATTGTTTATTTTTATTTTCTAAATATTAATAATTTATAATTTATTTATAATATTAATAATTCATCAATTAAATATTAATACTTTATTTACAATTTAATCAATAATTTTTCAAATATTAATATTTTATTTTGAATTTAAATGCTATTATGATTATTTTTTATTTTATTTTATTGTTTAAATATGAATAATTTATAATTTATTTAAAATATTAATAAATGATCATTTAAATATTAATATTTTATAAATAATTTAATCATTTTATAAAATACTAATATTTTATTTATAATTTAAATGTTATTATGATTATTGATTTATATTTTTAAATAATAAAAATTGATAATTTATTTAAAATATTAATGATTAATAATGTAAATATTAATATTTTATTTTATAATTTAATCATTGATATTATTATTTATTTTTATTTTATTTTTTAAAATGTTAATCACTTATAATTTATTTAAAATATAAATAATTGATCACTTAAATATTAATATTTTATTTGTAATGTAATCATTAATATTTGCAAATATTAATATTTTATTTCTAAATATTAATATGGGTAAGATTGTTAATTTTAAAACTTATGATGGATAATTTAGTCTTAACAAATTTTGAAGCTATTTCATAAAACATGAAATAACTAATACCAAAAGAGAATGTAGGTTTAGTTAAACCTAACTTTTAATTGATTTTAAAAAATAGCTACTCCCTAAACGTGTTATTAATTTACTCTAACAAAGTATTTAGAAAAAAACTAGAGAAGGAGAAAGCATAGAAAGGATTGGTTGTTCCAAACCTTTAAAACTTTCCTTAGACCTAAAACCTCGCCAAAGACTCTTTAGAATGGTTAAATACATATAAAGTCCTTATACTTATGTATTTTGTTTAATTTAATCACTGTACTTAAAATTAAAGCAAATTTATCTTTTGATTTTGAAAATTATTTCAATTTAGTTTTTATTCTTAACGGTATCCAATTTTACTCTTAAAAGGGATGATGTCAATATTGACGTGACTCATTGACGTAACATTAATATGAAGATGTGACATGTCACGTGACATCAACATAATAACACTACAACGCTTATGCACGTTTGATTCGTGAAATAAATAAGAATGGAATAGAATAGTTTTTTTGTGAGAATAGAATAAGTTGGCATTAACATTGGAAAATACGAATATTTTATTTATAATTTAAATATTATTATGATTATTTATTTTTAAATATTAATAATTTGAAAAAAATTTAAAATATGAATAATTGACAATTTAAATATTAATAATTTATATTTTCAAATGTTAATATTTTATTTATAATTTCAAAGTCATTATGATTATTTATTTTTATTTTATTTTATTTTTAAATATTAATAATTTATAATTTATTTAAAATATTAATAATTGATCATTTAAATATCAATATTTTATTTATAATTTAAATGTTATTATGATTATTTATTTTTATTATTATTTTATTGTATTTTTAAATATTAATAATTTATTTTTAATATTAATAATTTATCATTTAAATTTTAATATTTTATTTATAATTTAATCATTAATTTTTAAATATTTATATTTTATTTATAATTTAAATGTTATTATGATTGTTTAATTTTCTTTTCTAAATATTAATAATTTATAATTTATTTATAATATTAATAATTCAACAATTAAATATTAATACTTTATTTACAATTTAATCAATAATTTTTAAAATATTAATATTTTATTTTGAATTTAAATGCTATTATGATTATTTTTTATTTTATTGTTTAAATATGAATAATTTATAATTTATTTAAAATATTAATAAATGATCATTTAAATATTAATATTTTATCAATAATTTAATCATTATATAAAATACTAATATTTTATTTATAATTTAAATGTTATTATGATTATTTATTTATATTTTTAAATAATAATAATTGATAATTTATTTAAAATATTAATGATTAATAATCTAAATATTAATATTTTATTTTATAATTTAATCATTGATATTATTATTTATTTTTATTTTATTTTTTAAAATGTTAATCATTTATAATTTATTTAAAATATAAATAATTGATCACTTAAATATTAATATTTTATTTTTAATGTAATCATTAATATTTGCAAATATTAATATTTTATTTCTAAATATTAATATGGGTAAGATTGTTAATTTTAAAACTTATGATGGATAATTTAGTCTTAACAAATTTTGAAGCTATTTCATAAAACATGAAATAGCTAATACCAAAAGAGAATATAGGTTTAGTTAAACCTAACTTTTAATTGATTTTAAAAAATAGCTTTAGAAATAGCTACTCCTTTATACAATTGCAAACCAAACATGGGAGCAAGTATCAAATGGGCATAGAGGGGTAATAGCTTAACCCAATGTGCAGTTAGTTGTCAAGCTTGCTTGGCGCTTTGGAACTTCTGGTCAATTCTGCCTCCACCAACACACTGCCCTGCACCTTGGACTTGAGTCTTCTTACTCTCTAGCCCACTGCCACTTGGGTAGGCACCCTTCCGGCCCACTTATAGCACACTTGGGGTCAGACCTGGGCGTGGGCGATGACACAAGTTAGTAGTATCTTTGTTCATCGACCAATAAAATTTCAATCAAGATAGGAGTTATTATCACAAGCTGTCCATGGGTCGCATAGCTCACCAGACTTGCGAGTCTAATCTGACTTGGGTTGGCCTTTGGACGAGATATTTTAGATCCAACTCAATTCGATATATTATTATATTAGTAAAAATTATTTTTATTTAATTTTAGTTTTAATGTATATTGACAAACAGTAAAATATTAATATAATTTTTTTATATTTTAATAATTAATTTAATTTAAATGAGCTTAAATGGACCGGTCAAATCTGAGTTTAAACTTAATTTTTAAATATGTCAATTGAGTGTGTGGTCCGATCCATTGACATCTCTATCACACTTTCTCAATGGATCAAATTTTGTTTTATTTCCTACACAATTTTTTTTTTCAACTATAGGAATACTTTTGCTTCTCCGTTTGTGCGGTTATTGGCTTAGGAAACGATTTGGTGAAAGTGCCACTGCACTCAAACCTTGCTTCTTTCTGCTTTCTTCCTTCTTTCCATTTATATATAATAAGAATGAAAGCATGCGAGGGAGTAACCTTAACATAATTGTCTATCTTCCATCATCTATTTGTTCTGATCCTTATAAACATTTTAATTTAATTATGGTCGTGAATTTTCTATATTTAATAATAATTAATTATATTTATTTATATAAATTTTAAAATTCTAATTTATTAAAGATCGAAAGAAAGTTAAAATTTAATAAGCAATCCATTCGATTTTGAACATGAGAGAATTGAGAAACTTAAATATCACTTCTTCAAACTTATTTGCTATCATGTTAGAAAACGGAACCACCTTCATACTATTTTTCCAAGAGTACTGAAATAATTAAGGTAAGACACCATTATCATACTTAGAGTTGATTGATCAATTAATCAAATGTGACACGTACTAACAAGTATTGATTAGTATTCACATCAATGGAGCTTAAGAAAATCCGAACAAGTATTCTTACAATTGATCATTCATGACATGTTCGAACAAATTGATTCGAACATGTGATATAACTAAAGAATTGAAATAAGAAATTGATAAGAAGTGAAAATTGCCTTGATGATTTCAGTTCATGCTAAGATCTTTATAATACAAAGGTACGGTGGTTGGATAAATCTACAAGTTTGAATACAAGTGTGTTTAGATAAGATGATATCAAAACTTAAAAGTACTGATAAAGATTGAATATTGAATCTATTAGCTTCACATTTTCTTCTTCTTATCAAATTGATTATTCTCTCCCTGATGCAACGGAGTTAACTGATGGTGCTGCTGAAGATGTTGTTGCAGTGACGTTGATCCATTTATGTTAATAGATGATGCTGATCCATTTCCTTTGATATATTTGATATGCATTAAGAGAAGTATTCCGTATGAACAAAGCATAGCAAAATCCCATCCCTTTTTTAGCTCCACTCATATATTTCTTCCTTTGTCAAAAAGTACGATCAAGTTAATTTTTATTGTATTTTTTTTATCAAAACACTTGCATACAATGGGAAATCAAACTAATTCTTGTTTTCTAAAAAATAATTTGTATGTCAATCAAGATGGTAGAAAAAACACTTACATACGATGGCAAATCAAATTAATTATTGTAAAAAAAAACATTTGTACGGCAATAATCAATTTTTAGTTTTTAATTTTTTTTATTATATGTATAAAATTTAAAATATATAAATCTATAATATTATATATTCTTTTTTAATCACTTGTCATGTAAAATTTTGAATTTAAAAATAAATTTAAGATGAATAAAAAAATTAACATCACCAAAATTTTAAAATAGTTCTAAACAAGAGCTTTAAATTTAAGAAACAAAGAATAGACATCACCTTTAGTAAAATATCAACAAATGATATATAATATCTACAACCTTCAAGGCAAGGTATCCTAATAGGTCCCCAAACATCATTATATAAAAAATCAAGAGGTCTTATACTTGCTAAACTAGATTTATTGAAAGGAAACCTATGAATCTTACTGCAACCACATGAATTACATGGAAATATAACGAGAAGATCTTGAGAATGGATGTCAAAGTCTGACGTGTCTTGAGGCCTATAAGTGAGAGTGCAGCAGGTTTTGTTAAGAGTTTGGTTTCTTGAAAAGTATAAACTCCGCCTTTACTTGTAGCCTGTAGGGGTGAGCAAATGGATGATTTTGGTGGTTTAGTCCACCATATGTAAAACTAAATAAATCAATCATTTTAACAAATCAATCATTTTAAAAAATCGATCAAATATAAATAAAAATCAAATCAACCAAACATAGAATTGATTTTATTGGTCCGATTTTGAACCAATTGATTAAAATTTTATCACATTTTTTTCATAAATTATAATATTAAAATTTATAAACTTCATCTATAATTATATATATAGATATACATATATATGAAATTAATAAGATAACTTCTATGTTATAATGTTTTATATCAAGGTTTGAGATAACTTCTATGTTATAATGTTTTATATCAAAGTTTGTATAACTAATAACTAATTATAAACAATATGTTATAAAATCTAAAATGATAACTAATAAACTTATTAAGTGTAATCTTATAAATAAAATTTATTATAAGTTATAGTAATGCTTGTGTATAAATTAAATATATGTATATATAATATATTACTTTATTATATATATAAAATTAATGATAAAAATTATATGTTAAAATGTTTTATATCAAAGTTTGTATAAATAATAACTAATTATAAACAATATTTTATAAAATTTAAGGTAATAGCTAATAAAGTTATTAAGTATAATCATATAAATAAAATCTATTATAAGTTGTAGTGATGCTTATATATAATATATAATTTTATTATATATATACATATATATAAAATTAATGACATAACTTATATGTTATAATGTTTTATATTAAAGTTTATATAAATAATAACTAACTATAAACAATATATTATAAAATCTAAGATGATATATAATAAAGTTATTATGTGCAATCATATAAATAAAGTTTATTATAAATTATAATAATATTTATGTATAAATTACGTATATGTATATATAATATATTTATACTATTATATATATATTCATAACATTTTATATTACGAAACATTATTAAAGTGTAATAATTATAATATATTAATATGTAAGATATTTACTATCCTATATTATAATATTAACATATAAGTTATATTATTTAAAATATATAACTTGTAATTTCATATTAATATAGATTTATAAATAAATATATATAACTAATATTCAATCACTATAATTATGATTTGTGTATGTACATATAATACCCTAATATATTTTAAGTATATTATTAATTAAATTTACTATCAATTTTTTTTAATATATAAAAAAATTATATATATATATAAATATATAAAAAACTAGTTTGGTTTTTTGGATGGATTGGTTTAAAAATTTTAAAATTGAAAATTGACTAACAAGATCAAATATTTTGAATCAGTTAATCTAATGGATCAATTAGATCGAACAGTTTTACTCAAATTGCATTTAATTTAGATGAGTAATTGATCTGAATTGATATTACCCACCCCTACTTACTCAACCTTGATCAAGTGACTTATTGGTAAGATTTTTCATCAAGACAAATTGAAAATAATTATATAAATATATTTGAGTTTTAGATATTTTAAAATAAATTAACATCATACGAATTTATTTTTTTATAAAATTATTAATGAATCGATTTAACTTTTTATAAAGAGGTTCTTGTTTTCTTTATTCTTAAAAAAAAAGTTATTTTAATTTGCATACCAAACTATGACATAATTTTATTAAAATTTTGTTAAAATATTTTATTTTTGATCAATAAATTTGATTAAAAATCTAAAGCAAAGATAATATGAAAAAAAAAAACCAGCAAACAAACAATTTACTTGAAGGAATATATAAGGAAAGAAAGGAAAATTGAGGAGGAGATAAAAAGAAAAGAAAAGGAGAGCAACAAAAATGGGGGAAAATCAGTATAAATAAATAATAAAAAGGAGAGAGAAGAAACGGTCCAGCGATTGTAAAATGGCAACGGAGGAGAAGCTCCTCCTTTTCCTTGACAGATCTCTTTCTCTTCTTCGCTGTTATTTTAAAATTCTTTAATGAATTTGAATGCCTTTGATTAGATCAACCAACAACGATCTCGATTAATCAAATGAAATGCAAATCAAACTCCAAAATACGTGATTCGAATGTGAAATTTCGTCATTGTTGGAATTACTTTTGTTGGTAATAAAGAAAGAGGGTGAATGGTGGTTGGAAAAGAAAAAAAGAAAAGGAGGAGGCGGAGGAGGTGGGTATTGTTTTAAGTGTAATGTCTTGTGGGGGAAAGGAAAAGCAATGGAGTTGTGGAAAAGCCGCCGCCGCCGCCGCCGCCGCTGCCGGAGCCGTCAATATTCAAAGAGTTGGTTCTATCGTTCGCGACATTGGAGATCCTTGCCTTTCCCAATCTCCCATCAAGGTTGTTTTGGCTGTAAGATTGTTCCCTTAATATATATATATGTGTGTGTGTGTGTGTGTGTGTGTTGAACGATAATCAATCAATTTGATTTCTTATTCTCAAAATTTAATTCCTTTACATTTTGTGGCTTATGTTTCTATTAGTATTAATCTGTGATGCCTTAAGATGAAACTTTTTTTTCTTCAAGCTTTATAAGGTCTTTAGATGCTAACATTTTGGTTTAAATGAGTCTCTTGGGCAGGAGCTAGGGTTATTTGAAAACTGGAAAGGATGTTATTACAAACCTGAAAATTTTAGTTGGTTACATTTTTAGTTTCAATAGTTTAAGGCATTGACCAAACGTGAAATAAAAATAATTAGTAATTAAAAATTTTGTTGAATAATTAAGCTTTGTTGTTATTTCCTTTAATAGCTGAATTGGCAGCTTACAAAGCACAAAAGTTTGAATTGCAAGGGAAGGCATATGTATCCCAAAAATGGTTGCAACCAAACATTAATTATAAGGGAGGTTTGTCTGTTTGAAAGTTGAATGCTGTGCTCTGGCTAACACAGCTATATATGTAAAAAGGTACATTTTCTGGAAAAATGAGTTGAGATTATGCAATGTGAGTTCAAATCCATCGCAGGATTATACTCTTAGCACTGCAGGACTAATGAGTAATGAGTGTTGTCCACATATTAAATTGTTCCTTTACTCATTTTCTCCCTTTTCCATTTTAGTAATTTCAATGATTAGAGACTGGCATAACTTATCTTGGTTTTGGAAAATTGATATATTTAAAAATGTTCCTTCATCTATTTTTTCCTTTTTCTAGTTTTGGTGTGACTGTGGGTACCTTAATTTTTTTTATTTATAAACTATGTACTTATGTTGCAGGTAAGCAAGATGCTTAAGCCAGAGAAGTGGCAGGCCACTTTTGATAACGAAGGGAAGGTTTCTGGTTTTCAGAAAGCACTCAGGTTGATTGTTTTGGGGGTATGTCTTATTTATTTATTTATTTTTTTCAAAAATCTTGTTCAACTAGCTAGTATTTTTGTTGTTCATTCTTAATGCATTTTTTTTGTAAATCTGTTGGTATTTGGTTTGTATTTCTGGGACCTGGAATTGTGTTGGTGGTCCATGGTAAGAACTACTGTCCTCAAGGAACTTTAATTTCTTTTGTTGAAATAAATAGTTCCAAGTGTCAATAATCTGTCAATCATTATCCTTGCTTTCCTGCCAGATTGTTTGTCTTAGTCATTTGCGAGGTTATTTGCTGATATGCAAATTCTATTTCATTTTTTACTTATACCGCACCTATAGAAATATCTATACTTCATGCCTTTTTAAACAATGTCTACATGGCATGGTTCATTTAAGCAGGTCTTACCGTTGATGGGAATGGGATAGGTTTAGAGAGTACCAACTTGTCCCAACCCTAATAGGACCTGTCAATCAATACCTTATATGATAATCGAACCCTATTGATTGAGAAAAAGAAAAGCCCAATTATATTTTCTTTAATTCTTTTTTTTTTCTTAGTATTTCATTGTTGTATATGATAAGTTGTGTGCAAACTTATTATCATGTCACCATTTGAAGACTAAAATTTGAAAGAGCCTAATATGTTGGGAATTAATTTTTTGTTTGGTCAGATGCCTGCTTTAACCCATTCCATCTCTAATTCTTGGGTGGCTTGGTTGGGGAACAGTACACATCACTTATATGAATTTGCAGTTTTGGACATCGCCAAGTACCTAAATTTGTAAACACATTTGGGTTTTGTTTCAAGAAATTGCATGGTTTCCAACCCATTGCAACCTCTAGGCTTAATGACACTTCTCATCTTGTTTTGTTTGCATTCATGATGCTTGCTGTACATATTTTTACCTTCTCACACACTTTTGGTATCACAGTGGGTTTGTTTTGCCTCATAACACTTTGCATCCTCACTGGTTCTTAGGTACTTGGATATAATTCACCATTGGGCTTCTTTAGTTAGCCACTTGTCTCTTATGGCATCTAAGCTGGTAATTAAAGTGTGGAAGATGACGTATGGCTTCAATCCTCAGCTTGGATGCATGACTGAATAAGAGAATAGAAAATACAAACTAGCAACTTCTTCTTTTGTTATGTTTGGCTCCATAGGATACGCTTGTCTCCCCCTTAACCTTGACTAGCATTAAGACTTTTAGGTGTTGTGCTGCTGTTTTTCAGTATTGTATTCGCTTTCCATATCCCCCTTTCCCCAGCAAAATATGCATACACACTCACATTTTCTGCAGATAGTCAAAAATTGTAACAGCAATTTATCTCATGTGATGTTAGGGAGTTGATCCATCTATAAGACCAGAAGTTTGGGAATTTCTTCTAGGTTGCTATGCATTGGGCAGCACTGCAGACTACCGAAGGCAATTAAGGACAGCCCGAAGGTCTAGGCCAGTTCTTTTTCTTTTTATATTATACTAATATTTTTTTTCCTTGTAAGTTTCTATTTGTAGGCTGTTCTGTTTGCAAGGCAACCAACTGAATACCCTTTTGCAGTTGAATAGTCCTGTCTAATTGTTCTTTATTTTCAACCATGGTTAGCTTTTGATCATGAATTTTTTTAATGATTATCTGCATTGTCCATTATTTCTCCTCTTTCTCAATAGATAGACAAATATGATCTTAGTCATCTGAAGGAAATAGCTATCCATGAAACACATCTTTATGTTTGTCATTGTTTTCCTCATTGTTTAGCAAATTATTGAAAGGTGTGATTTGTTGTTAGCAAAGTCTTATTTCTTGATGATTTGGTTTATACCAACTAGAATGGTACCTTGTTACAGGTTCTTTTTGGAAAGAATTATAATTTTACCATTATTAGCTTTTATTATTTAAGTATAATGAAGTTTCTAGTTTATCCTTATCCACTTCACCCGCCATTTGCAAGCTACAACTTGTTTTAAAAACCTAATACCTTTAAATGGATACTATTGTTTTAAGTGCTGAGAAAAGAGCTCAAACTGCAAAACATTGAAAATGCAGAAAGGAGACAGAAGATTAACAGACTGTGACAAAATTAGGTGCCTTTTGCTTGGATAGAATTACTTTAAGATCATGCTTCTATAATTCACTTTAAAATTATTTATATTCAAAACAAGTTTAGGACCTATCTGTGGGTTTGCTTTGAACTTTTAGTTCTATGCTTTGGTTATGAGAATGATATACGTTAGCTTTATTGAAGAAAACATTTTTTTTTTCTTTTTGGGAAAAGGCTCTCTCTTGCTTAAGCATGGGTACAGATGCATTTGCATCTAACTTGTTTACTGTAGTAGTTGGAAATTTTTTAGAAAATTTCTCTATAGTGCTGGAAATGATGTGTATACCTCAATGCTTTGTTAAGATCAAGGCTCTGATTTGCTGATTTATGAATATTTAACAGCTTCATGGTAATGTACGCAGGGAACGTTACAAGGACCTCGTGAAGCAATGCCAGACTATGCATTCAAGCATAGGAACTGGCTCACTTGCCTATAATGTGGGTTCAAAAGTTATGGATATGAGGACATCCTCCAAAGATGGGGGAAAAAGGGAATCAAAAGTTGAATGTAGACAAGCTTCCACTGATGATACTGATAAAACGGAGAAATATTCTGATTTGGGTAATAACGGTACTGATAAGTCATATGCTGACCAAAGAGAGTGTTGTAGTGATATCACTGACCTTGTCAGTGTGAGGGGAAATACTCAGACTGCTGCATATGACTCTTGTTTTTTATCAACTTCTGGTCTGTATGGCCGCTGTTCCTCAAAAATAGGGGGAGAATGTCACGGATCAGAATTCATAACTGAATGTCATTTTGATTTTCCCCCTTTACCAGTAACAGATTTGTTTGAGAAGAGTGAAGACAAGAAAGAATTTGATGCAAATGAGGAAGGGTATTCTGCACAATGTAAATTGATATTTGAGGATGACAATATGCATAGTTTTCAAATCAATAACAATGCTGATTTAATCATGGAATCAAATGTTTCACCCTCACTATCTAACAATATCTCATGTCCCTTTAACTCGGAAATTCAGTTGATCCATCCTGATGCTTATGAGCCAGTTCTGACATCCAACAATGTAAGTTATAAAACAGAAACAGTCAACAGATTAAGAATATCAGATGTTCCAGAAACACCTTTGGTAAATGCAACCATATCTCAAGAAGGGGCTGCCAATGATGAAAGAGTATCTGAATGGCTTTGGACTCTGCACAGAATAGGTGACTTAGTTACCTTTTGTTATTTGTATTGCAAAATATTTTTCCCTTTTTGTATAGCAATTGATAATTAGATACTGTTTATTGGTTATTCTTCTCGGCTGACTTAATTTTCCTTTTCTCAGTTGTTGATGTGGTGAGAACGGATAGTCATCTTGAATTCTATGAGGATACGAGAAATTTAGCTAGAATGTCTGATATTCTTGCTGTTTATGCATGGGTTGATCCTGCAACTGGTTATTGTCAAGGTTTTAGCTTTCTACTCATAGCACGTTTTGTTGAACCTTTCTCTTGTTGAATTGCTATTTATCTGGTGCAAAACTGTGAAAGATTCACTTTGAAGTTTTGAGTCTTAAACGCTAATTGTCTTGGTTGGATTTTGATCTAGGTATGAGTGACCTGCTGTCTCCTTTTGTTGTTCTCTTTGAGGATAACGCGGATGCATTTTGGTGCTTTGAGATGCTCCTTAGGAGAATGGTATTTTAAACTTGGTGAATGTGTTGATATTTATCACTTATGTTTTCTCCACTTACATCTGCTTTTCCACATGCCTCCAGCGTGAAAATTTTCAGATGGAGGGACCAACTGGTGTGATGAAGCAGCTGCAAGCATTGTGGCATATCTTGGAACTCACAGACAGGGAAATTTTTGCACATCTGTCGAATATAGGTGCTGAAAGCCTTCATTTTGCATTTCCAATGCTGCTGGTTCTATTTCGCCGAGAATTATCTTTCAATGAGGCTCTTCGTATGTGGGAGGTATGTGCTCTTAGTCTCATATAAAGCTGTCAGCTTTGTTGGAATTAATATATTTAGGAAACAATGAAGCAAGCACTGTGTTAAAATTTGAAAAGGCACAATAGTCACTAGATGGAGGATAAAGCTAATGATGGTTGGGTAGAAAGCTTCTGGCACTAATTTTGATACCTATTTAGAGCATTCCTTGTTGCTAGCATCTTCTTTATTGCACACTTGATTGGGCCCCCATATTTCTGGATTTTTATGTCCTTTTTTTTTTGTCTTTTGTTTGTTTTTTTTTCCTTTTTCCGTCCTTGCCTTTTTTAGGGGCTTGCACGTTGTGATCAGTTATGGTTGTCTTACCCTAGATAAACTCCAACATTGGACTGATGGTATATATAAATGCAGGTCCTGAAATCAACTTGGAGGAATATAGACCCCATATTATTTCCAACTAGCAACTTTGAGTACTGCTTCTATGAGGGTCCTTTTACAATATAAAGTTGAACAAAAAGGGCCATAGGAAATTATTTGAAATTTCTAACAGATTTTCCTTTGTTCTGTAAATTGACAGGGGTCATTGTGAAACTATATATATGGGAGCAATATATGTTATTATTGGTTTGCATTTTAATTGAATCTCAAAATGTTAACTTGTTCTATCTTATTTTGTTATCAATTTCTAGTCTTTCAATGTATGAGAAGCAGTTAATGAGCATGGTTTCTTAAAATTGAGCATTAGCCTATTAGGGATGCTAAGATAAAAAATTCTATGAGATCACAAGAACTTCTCATGAAAAGAATGAAATGTATTTTACTTTTCATATTCATTTATTTACTTATTTGTTCGTTTCTTTTTGAGATTTGCACTGATGATATCAACCTCAATGTAGATGATGTGGGCAGCTGATTTTGATGAATCTGTCACATGCAATTTAGAGGAGATTTGTCTGGAAGCATTGATTGTACAGCTTCCGAGGGATTCTGGGTCAGAAATCGGAGAAGAAAACTCAGAAAATGGAAATGATGGTGTAAAGGATGGCCTACAGTTGAAACATTCCTTGTCTGAGAATGATGGAATAAAATCAGCATCAGCTTATCCCTTTTGTGGTTTGACACGGAATTTTTGGTCTAGAAATGATCGCCTTCAAATATGCAATGTTGTCTCATCAACTAGGAAAGGAGATGACGATTTGCCTGTCTTTTGTGTGGCTGCTATTCTTATCATGAACCGTCAAAAAATCATCAGGGAAACCCGTTCAATAGATGACATGATAAAGGCAAGTCCCTTAGAATTGTCAATTCATACTGTCTCCCTCTCTGTCTCTACAGACATGCACAGCTTTGATTGTCCATTCAACTCTCAACTCCTCCTAGTGGGACTTCTTGGGTGTTTGGTTACAACCTTCTTGCAATTTTTCGAGCTGGCCAGCCAAGATCTTGGGACTTATTAAATTTACTTAGAATTGAAAACTTTTTAGTTAGGCAATATATCTTGCCCTTTTGTAAAAAACTAGAAGAGTATTATTTTCTTCTAAAGAAACTTTCAGAACATGGTTATTGATGAAAGGATGTTTTGCAACATTTCTTCATCTGAGGAAGAAACTGAATTATCCCGAGTTAAGAGTTTCAATTACTGTTTTTAAGATGGATAACCAGGGCTACTTCTGCATTGGTGGCTTGATGGAAGTTTGATACAGTTTTGTAAATGAAAAATACAGTAGTTAACCTGATATTGGTGGAATCAACTCTTTAGTTGGTATTATGATGATTAAAGTAATGCCTTACCTATGAAATAGTGGCTTAGCTTCAGTTTGGAAAACGGTTGTTGTCAATATTTTTGTTCTACTTTTCTGTTGTGGGGAGAACTTAAAACTGAAAAAAGGAGGGGTTCTTTTTTTTTTTTCCTTTGGACTGTTGGGAATGTTTGTTTTGATTTCAATAATTTTACTTTTGCAGATTTTCAATGATAAGCTTCTGAAAATCCATGTCAAAAGATGCATAGGTGCTGCGATCAAACTCAGAAAGAAATATTTGTACAAGGTTAGGTAATTATGCATTTTCCTTTTATGGAATTTTGAGTGAGAGGTGACATATAAATTCAACTCTTTTATGCTACTAAGCAGTGAAACCTGAAAACTTTTGTTTCTCTCTCTCTCTCTCTCTCTCTCTCTCTCTCTCATGACAATGGGCACTGTCATATCAGAAACTCTAATGCTGTTATGGTGTTTGAACATGTAAAAAAGGGGCACAATTGCCCATGTGACAAGATGTGAGTTAATGCATGATACCTAAAACCTATGTCAAGGGAGGGACTACAAGAACAGGATTTATAGGACCTCAGTTTTTACTTGGTTTACTGATATAGTCTTAAACAAGAGCACTGTGGTTTTATATGACCCAGATATAGTGGAATAGACATCGTGTGTTTAGTTCTTGACGATGGCTTTTCTTGACCATAGTTAGGATTACCTTGCATCACTTAGTTTTCTGACAGAATTACTACACTTGTTTTAAACCAATTCTCCTTTTGAATGGATCGGATGAGAACATTAACATGCTGACCTGAAGTTATGAATTGTCTGTATTGCTAAGTTATGGTTAACGTAGCTGGCGTTAGATGGCATGTAAAATGTGCATATCCATGGTATGTAATGGGCATGCGTGGCATGACTTTCTTCTTTGCTCTATTAAATGTTTCACCTTCGTAGTAACCTTTAGTAAATCTAACATTTCGTTTTAATCAGCTAATCAAGAACAAAGGCCATCCAGCTCGGAATAGTGAGTAGGTCACAGCATTTCCTGCCTACTATCATGGCAAGAAAAGGCAGCAGCACTTTGAGCCAGTATTTAGTATCTGGGATTCCTAGTTTGGACATGGCATGAAAGTTTATGTTGAATCTCTTATGATGGAGCATGAAGCAGAAGTGCTTTTGCTGTCCGAAGATTCATCCTTTTTTTGCACCTCCATTTTCTTCAAGTCTGTTCCAAGGTAATTACCATCTGGTTTATATTCCTTTCTACACCAGTAGTAATATCTGATGCAGAGGATGTATAAAATTCATGAAGAAGAATTTTTGAGTGGAAGCAACTCAAAATTACATACTGGCACATATTTTTCCCCTATTCTTTGGGGTACACTTTGTCAAGTCAAATATAGTAATAGTAATTTTATGCTTGTGTAAATTAATCAGAGATTTTAACTGTTGATAATCAGATTGATAGTTTCAGGGGAACTACAAATCATTTGCTAATTTATTATGTAAAATGGATTGATATATGGCATGGACCACCATTCAGTGCTCCTTCCTGTGCACTAAAATTATAAAAAGAAGAAAGTTTGAATAAGGAAATGAAGATAACCTGGTGATAAGGGAAGAAATAGTCAGAATGGAGTACATGATTCAAGTAGCTGTTAAATGATAAATTAACATCGCCTTGTTTTGATCAAACCCTGGGAAAAAAATTTCATGAAATAGCTTTTTACTCAAAAAAGTTTTTATAAACATGTATATGTTTGTGTGTGTGTCTCTGTTCATAGGTTATTCTCAGATCATTTCCTGTACGTATTATGTTTGAAGCTGATGGTCGGGTCACCTAGCTCTTGCATACCAACCTTTCATATAAACTTGGAGTTTAAATTGTTATGTACTGTCTCAGCTCTAGGCCCAGCCTTACTTCCTAATTTAACACCAAAAGAAAAGTGATGCAGTATGAAATAGGATAAGTGGAACAAAACATGATAGAGGCTGAATTAATGTAGAATTGAAGGTGAAACAAGAATAGTAAGGTTTGTGGTTGTAGAAGACTATTTATACTAGGACAACAGCTGCTTTTTATCCTAGCCCTTGGTTACAAATAAACCTCATCTACACTGAGTTCAAATTCATTAAAATTTTCATGCAAGTCACATGACCATTTAAATAAAAATACAAACATAATACTGACAAATATAAGGGAATATATCAAGATAATAAATTTAGCAAAGTTCTAGGATGCTCCTGCATCAAAAGGGTTATTAAACCGTGCAAGAAGGGAGTTTGGTATTGAATTTATCAAAGATTTCGTAAAAATGATCAAAGCTACATTTTTCTTCCAGATCTTAGTCTTTCCTACATAGCAATGATCTTTCCTTTTTTGGTCTGATGACCTATTTATCAGATTTCAGAACTTGTTCCATGCTCTTATTTGTAGCAGTTTGGTGCTGGGCGTATGATTACTGTAATATGATATAAGCTTTTATACTAATAATTTTCTTGGTCACAATTAATGCTTGTATGGTTTGACAATCATTTTAATAGGCTGTTGTGTCTTCTTAGAGTGCACTCATCCAGTTATTAAGATGTGCAAGTAGGCAGTTTGATGTTCAATATATGATGGTTTCAGGAAAATTATCAACTTACATTTTTCTTCCAGATCTTAATCTTCCTATGAAGGGATTACATTTTTTTCTTAGATGACTAATCAGGATCTCATAACTTCTTCAATTCTATTATTCATTTCTGTAGTATCATATAATCCCACTTTATGGAGAATCTTTTGGTTAAGAGTGTTGTAAATACTTGCTTCACCTTGAGTTTGTGCGTTTGTCGTTCCATAATTATTAAACAGACTTTTACTATCTTCTTAGAGTGCAATGGACATTCTATTGATGCAAGTTTATTTTCTTGATTGTCTTTTTGAATATCACTGGAATCAATTAATTTGCATCAAAATAACATTCAACCCCTACTCAGTCATGAATGTTTGCCTGGCAATAATAGATGAAGCATGATTGAGATTGCTCTTAACACTTTTTTTGGCATCCGATTTACTGTAGCTTACAAAGATTTCTCCTTTTGCCCCCTCATTTTGGAGCCATGAGAAAGACTGGAAAGTGGTAAGAAGTCCCATCTATTCGAGGTTCATGCAGATGTAAGCATTTGGCTATTACGCGGAACCTCTCACAGGTTAGGCAAGCGTGATCTGGCTTTTTTTTACCTTTATATAATTTATATTATTTTGTAAATGTAAATGTTAAATTGTTCATCAAGTTTGTTTTCTTATTTATGCACGTGAATTTACAGATAATATTCTCTGTAGTTAATAGATGATTGTTGAACTTTTAGCTTTTCTGTAGGACAGTGTAGGCCAGGATTGAAAGAAGTTATACAATTTTATTTGTGGAAAGAAAAGAGTTTTTCCATCATGTTGTTTTTATTGATGTTCTGCTATATCTTAAACCCAAGAAAATTTGCATTTCAATGGCAATCACCCCTATAATTTTATGATTATAGATCGTTCTTCTCCCAGCAGAGTGACTCGCCTAGTTTTTACTGGGATTGTATTTATTTGTAAATCTGCAATTTTTGCGTATTTCTCCTTCCTTTCCAGTTAGCACATTGATATTTCCCATTCGACTCATGGAAAGAGCAAATGACCTCCTAAAATCTTCAAAGCTCGCAGCAAATTCTTGGGTGATTTGCTTTGTATCATCACCAAAGAATAGCTGCTGGTCAACTCCCAGGACAGCTTCCTTGGTTAAGACTCTGGAGTAGTAGGAGTTGGTGAAACTATATTTGGGGCCAGATGCTGGGTTCAGAAATACCAGCGGGTCGCTTTGGCCCTTTTTCAATCGCGGCGGACATAGCTTTCTCTGGTTTGCCAAGAACGATGCCTTCATGCTTGGGTCTGGCTTTCCTGTTTTATTGAACTTGTACAGCCGATCCTCAATGTAGCTACAGTGTGTTTTCCCCATGGAATGTGCTCCTGATATGCAAGAAAGGTAAGAAGTCAAATGGGAATGAAGTACCGTTAAGATTTGGTTGATGTCCTTGAAATCTATTATCACCCAATTAGTTTACATGATTTGATGGATTTCGCCGATGAAAATATGGATTAGTATTCATTCAGCTATGGTCTAGTGGCTTTACCTAAAAGCGTTGCCATATCCAACACATCCAAGCCTTTTGATTTGAAATATGCGAGAGCAGCTTCCCATGAGATGGACGGTGAGGGGAGATCAACCGATGCTGCAGTGGATGTTTTACCATCCTTTCGCCCTGTAAGTACAGGATAAGACGGTGCGCCTGCCTGTCCATCCATCACACCACTAATTAATGATTTTGTAACAACGCATTTGCCCTTTAACATCGTGGGATGGGATGCCGATCTTTCAGCATGTTATGGTAACAAAACTCAAATTTTACACGAATTTATGGGATAAGCTAAAATATTTATGCGTCATGTACATGAGAAGAAAGAGGAGACACGAGTCATGGAAGGAAGAATTTAGAGAGGAGGGATTATACCAAATGAACTGCATCTCGAGTGGCAAGGTTGAGAATGTCAGCACAAGAGACCACCCCAGGGCACCGAGCTTCTAGTACGGTTTTGATCTTGTCGATAAAAGCGAACCCTCCCAGTCCCCTGTTCTGCGGTGCAGTCTTCTCTGACTTTGGGCCATCTAGCAGAATTGAACCATCACTCCCCTACAATTCCATAAAACAAGATGACCTAAAAATACTGTTTAATTTTCCATGGCTGTTCAAACTTAAAACGAGATCAGTTTTTCTTAATATATTTGTTTTGGTACAATAATTGTACAATCTTAGCAACAAAATTCATAAATTAAAGCTAAAACCGAAACACATAAACTACTAGATTTGGAGCATTTGGTTGAGCAAGTAAAGTAAAATTTTTGTCTTAATATATATATATATATATATATATATATATATATATATATATATATATATATATATATATATAGTCGTTCCTTGTGTTCCCTAACTTTTAAATTAGGTTTGATTCTCCCCTGCAACCAAAACTGATTTGAGTTTTAATTCAAATAGAAAGTAGTAACTAGCAGGGAGAAAGCACTTACAGTAACGAAACAATCCGAGTATTGTAACCGGAGAAGCTTAGCTGCAATAGTTTTATCCCTTTTATAGAACTTTTCTACTTGGTGCCGGATATAAACCTCTGCATCAACACACGTGTTATGCACCCTATAGTAATGCCAAACCAGCTTCACCGGCGGTTGCAGCGACGACGCCCCCTCCACATCCACCATGCACAAGCTCAGTGCAAGAGCTAACAGTGGGAATATCACAATCATTTGTCTCCTCATTTTCTCTCCCAGCCCTAAATAAACAAATTAAGGTAAGATGCACCCAAGCTTGTATATTTCTTCATAGCTAGTAATGGTAAGCTTTATATAGAGTCAAGTTTTTCTACTTGCCACGTGTCTTGACCGACAACACCAAGCGGGATGAATTCAAAATTATATTTTTATTTCTTAATTTTAGAACTTTGATCATTTTATAACTAGGCAGCGTGAGGGTGGAGGAAATGTGTAGCAGTAGGCTGTTCACATGGACCAAGGCGTTCAACATTCTTGTACGCTACGTGAATAAGCAAAACGTACCTCGATAGCAGGCAACGTGAATGCATGTGATTTCAGCCTTGGCTTTAGGGTTTATTCATTTTACTACAAAAGAATTTTGTGATCCAAAAACTTTTAGGATTGATTTAAAAATGCGGTGGGATGCGAGAACTCGTTAACCAATGTTGAACGTTGTGATCATTGATGAATTATCATTTACGAACCTTGGATTTTGTAAGTTTGGGTTGCTATTGAAGGGAAGTAGACACAACTTTTTTGCACTATTATATTTATTATCAATATAGGTCAAGATTCCATTGCTAATAATCTTACCATTTTTTTAACCTCTATATTTCTAACCTTGTTTTTTTTTTTTTCAGTGTCTTTTTAGTCCATGCACACAGTTTCTATGTAATTATCTCTTTCATTTGCTTGCTCAAGTTCAGGACGGACGGAAGGTGGTGGTGATCACCATTTTTTTATTTTTAATTTTTTATATTATATATATAATTCAAAATATATAATTTCATCATTCCTATAAAAATTTTGAATCGTGTCACTGAAAAAATCTATTGAACCTGGAAAGCAAAACTAAATCAATATTGTTTTCTAAGACTATGGCAGACATTGGCCTACTAAATTACAGGAAATTTCCTTTGTTTTCTTCTGATTGCTCGCTTCTCCGACAAGTACGATAAAGCTCATTGTCTTGCACCTTAATGCATGCACTAAATTATTCTCTTTGTTTTGAAAATTAAATTGTTCTTTTAATGAGATTACATTCGTATAAGTTGTAATTACATTCACTTCACAAACAAATATATTATGAATAATACATTTAATATAATAAGTTAATAAAATAATATAAAATTAAACCAGACTAACCTATAATGCGGTAGAATTTGAACTTATGACCTAATAGTTCCAAAACTTTTTGCTTGCTATTGAGATAAAGGTCTCATCAGCAATGTACTAATTAAAATGTTAATCAATAATAATACGACATTCTCATTCTCAAACTGAGTAATTTAAGAACTCAAAATTTTGATCTAACTGGATTTCAAAGTCTCATAGGTGAAGGGATGCAAAAAGATTGTGTCTGCTTGGTGTAACTTTACTCTATTGATATATAAAGGAAAAGTACTCTTGGCCTATGTTCCTACGTGCAACAATTCATGCCTAATGTTACTTCAATTAATCCATATATTAATCACCATCTCTAGCTATTTCTTGGTCAAACATATTGGATTGAATTATTTTTATTAATCTCTAATTAGTTAAATTATATATTAACAAAAAAAAATTCTCATCTTATTTTAATAATAAAATACAAACTCGAGATCTTAAAACCTTTTTAAAAAGATATTATTAAAATATATAGTCATTGATTTGTTTTTATACATTGAGTTACACGATTATCTCTTATTTCATAAATCTCTTCCCGTTTATCTCAAAATTTGAACTAATAACTTTTAAAATACAGTGAAAATATAATGACCCGACGTCCCCTTTTAGTCCAATCATTGGGTTATTGACTTATTTGTTAGCCTAATAAACTGAATTACGAGGTCAAGGTCCAACCCCAACTGCACAACGTGCAGCAGCTGCATTACTTCCGAAGGAACTTGAAATTGGTTTTGCTTAGTGACACTGCTTCATTGAATGATCAAAAAGCATTCTGCACTCACTAGGAAATTAGTCGAAGGAGCAACAAGCTAGCTGCAAATGACCCACCATGCTCCTTTCTTTCTTCTATTGTTCCATTCTTTGGGCTTACTATCAATCAGCCCACAACTGATTTTCAGAAACCCTAAAGTCCTACATCTAATTGATTTAATAATTATTTAAGTTTGGTATTTAATCTTAATTATATATAAAAATATTATTTTAGCAAGACAACTGCATGAAACAAGAAAGACGGATAAGGACAAGTTTTCTCCATTCCCTTTAACAATGTCAAGATAAATCGTAAATTGTCAACCCAATTGATGCTACACATCAATAGTTGTTTAGTTTAATATTTTTATTGGAGAACTGATTGCATGAAAAGTAAAGAAAAGGTCCAAAAATATCAACTTACAAACAAAAAGATAAGGACAAAAGGGTTCTAAAAATAATTTTTAATAAGTCCAAAAATCGGGAACTGACAGGCGTGGGATGCCGCCATGACCAAACGAAGACATTTTCGGCAGCCGATTTCAAGTCAATTCCAAAAGAAAATAATGAACAATCTGTCTTTGTCATTTGATTTCAACAACCCAAATTATGGGTCTATTTTTTTTTTTAATTCGTTTTCAACCCATTTTGTGGAGACTCGAGAATGCTCATATTGCAAAAATATAATATTTCATAGTTAAAAAGATTTTGGTGACACAAAGTATTAAAAATTCTAATATGTGATGCCATTTATATTTATAATAGTAGAGTTGGGTTTCATTTTTTTTTTCTTTTTGGTGAAAGGCAAGACTCTTAGACAAGACTTTTTATGGTTATGTTAGGAACTCCAATTTGGATTTTAAATATTTTGTTTTATAATTCATAATTTCAAGATTTTAAACTTTGAGAAGGTGAGAGTGAGAGTTATAATTGAATTGAATTTGACAAATACCTATCTTAAAAAAAGTAATTTGAAATCCTAAGAAGGTTTTTTTTAAATTCCTTTTGTAATTTCACCTAAATCCAAATATATATTTTTTCAAAATTATTGTCAAATAATGTATTTGGATTTTAGATTCCAAATTCCAACTTGGAATCAAAAGTGTGAATTTTGTAGATTTTCAGTTTAAAATTATTTTAAAAATTTATCTAATTATTAAATTTAATATATTGATAAAATTAAATGAGTAGATTATAATATGTAAAAAAATCACAAAAAAATATATAGAAAATTTAATTTTTCAACCTGTTAAAAATGACATAATGAAAATTAAAAAATTTAAATGAGATTAATAGATTCTCTTTTTATAAAATTTATTTATCAATTTCTAATATAAAAAACACTCGAAATTCGATCTTTAGAAGCTTATTTTCATATTTTGTCAAATACAGAATTGTTGTTATTGAATTTGTATTTGTAATTTTGTATGCATACACATATATATTTTTGTATTTTTGTAATGCATTTGTAAGTTGTAAAATTACAATAATAGGGATAAAATAATCATTTAATAAATAATATAGTTACAAAGTCTGCTAATAAAAAAGTATCAATTCTGGCAAAAGAATACAGAGGAAACCATAAAAAAATGGAAGTGGGTAATGAAAGAATTGTACTTTGAGCTTCCAAACTTCAAATCAAAACCCTTCCATTCCCAAAGTTATTAGATTTTGATTTTTTACTAATTCCGTACACATCTCCATCTCTATCTGTCTCTCTCCGATTATGGTTTGCCCTTTCTTTAATCCAATGAGAATTAACTCATTCAACTCCATTGACTCCTCTTTCTTTCTATCTTTCCCCTTCTTCTCCCCCTTATCCAATTAGAATTAACTCATTCAATTCTATTAACTCGAGTTGCATAAATTTTACGACATTAAATATAATAATTTTTTTAAAATTTTTAAAGTTTGTTTAGAGTAATATTGATAACAATTTTTTTTAATTTTTTAAAATTTATTTAGAGTAATATATTTTTTATTTTCATTTTATTTTTTGATTTTAAACTAAGAAAAGAGATAACCGAAAGAAGAAAAAAAAAACTCTCTAGCAAGAGGAAAAAAAATAAGAAAAAAACATGAAGCAAAAAAATGGAGGAAGGGAGCGAGGGGCATGAAAACATAAGATTTTAATTAGAGGAAGTGGTAATTGTTTGTAGAGGGAAATCTTAGAAATTGAGTGAGAAGAAAAAAAGAAAAAAAAATCGGCTAAATCATTTTATTAAAATTAAATAAAAATCTAAATCATGTATGAAGAATGACTGTGAAATATTAGTGATACGTTGTTAAAAAGCATAACAAAAAATACTAAAATTTTAAAAATAGATAGACACATGTTTTTCACTTAATAGATAATAAAATATCAAAAAGCACATATTAAAAGATATAAAATAACTATAATACTATCTGTAGGTAAAAATCATTATACTTTATAATTTAGATATGCATGAAACAATAAAAAAGGATAAGGACAATTTTTGTATTCCATCCCCTTTTAACAATGTTAAAATAAATCCTAAAAAATTGTCAACCCAACAAGTTTTTCTTTGGGTACATTCAACCCAACAGTGTTTGATGCTACATATTTCTAATCATTTCATCAATGGTAGAATTAGTTGTTTGATGGATATTTTGATTGGAAAATTGATTGCATAAAAGGGAAAGAAAAGGTCCAAAAATATCAACTTCACAACAAAAAGATAAGGACAAAGGGTTCAAAAAATAATTTGGAATAAGTCCAATAATTGGGGACTGACAGGTATGGGATGCCCCATGACCAAACTAAGACATTTTTGGAAGCCGATTTCAAGTCAGTTCCAAAAGAAAATAATGAACAATCTGTCCTTGTCATTTGATTTCAACAACCCAAATTATGGGTCTACGTTTTTTTTTTTTCAAATTCCTTTTCAACCCATTTTGTGGAGACTCGAGAATGCTCATATTGCACAAAAAAAAAAAAAAAACATTTCATAGTAAGTTATTGAAAATTCTAATATATGATGTCATTTATACTTATAATGATAGAGTTGGGTTTCAATTTTATTTTTCTTTGGGGTAAATTCTATATACATTTTTAATGATATGACATTTTCTCAAATGACACTTTAAGGTTATTTTTTTCACATAAAATCTTGTAATTTACTTTTGTTTCCAAAATAGTTAATATTATTAAATGTTCAATTAATTTTTTTTATAAAAACAACAAAAACCTTTTTTTATAATTCTTTTATTCTTTTATTTAATTAAAGAAAAATTTTGAGTGTTTTTTAGATTTCTTTTATGACTTTTATCTCACTTTCTCTCCTCACTCTTTTTTTTTAATTAATTTTTGGGTAGTTGCATGTATATTAATTTGTTTTTTTATTTATAATCCTTAATTTTCAGTCTGTATCTACTGCTTAAGAAAACACTTTTAAAAAAGTTGTTAATCTGAACCTACTTAATGTTTATCTCAATGTGAAGCTTGTAACTTTTAAGATTTTAGCCCAAATCATTGTCTAAAATACAAACAACTTGCTTAAATGTTATATTTTTTTTTGTAAAAAAAAGCCGTACAAATTTGATGATAATACGAATGTACGAGCACTACCTCAATATGCTCACAAAGAAAATTCTTAGGAGGCATGCAAAATAGCAACTCTTGGGAACAATTTTCTTCTCATTGTTGATCAATAAAGGTATTTCTTCTGTGATATTAAGACTTTTTTGAACTTGGATATTAAGCTATTCTATTTATGCCTCCATAGCTGATCAATAAAGGTATTTCTTCTGTGATAGCACTGGTAATTACACTACTAGGATCAGCAAAATGTTGATCAATTTGCTAATGCTTCCCTAAATGGCTTTTATATTAATATGGTTTTTTTTTAACCTTAATATACATGCTGCGACTCAAAAATTAAAAAAAAAAACAATTGTGTGAGGAGAGAAAGTGAAATAAAAGTTTTAAAAGAAATAAAAAAATGCTCAAATCTTTTTTTAATTAGCAAATAAAAATAAAAAATTTATAAGATGAAGGTTTTTATTATCTTTTTACAAAAAGTAGTTAAAATTTAATATAGCTATATCTTTTTTTTGAATAAAAGTCAAACATAAAGTTTTATCTGATAAAAAATCTTAGAATATTCCGTGAAAAAATATCATGCAGAGTTTATTTTTTGTTTAAAAGGCAAGACTCCAGAATAAGAATTTTTTTTAAATTATGTTAAAAAATCAAATTTGGATTTTAAATACTTTGTTTTATATCTCATAATTTCAAAGATTTTAAATATTGAGGAGGTGACAGTGAGAGTTATAATTGAATTGAATTTGACAGATATCTATCCGAAAAAGAGTGATTTGAAATCTTAAAATGCTTTTTAAATCTTTTATATAATGACACCTAAATCCAAATATGTTTTTTTCAAAATTATTATCAAATAACGTATTTGGATTTTAGAATCCAAATTCCAATTCCGAATCAAAAGTGTGAATTTTTTAAATTTTTAGTTTAAAATTATCTTTAAAATTTATTTAATAATTAAATTTAATATATTGATAAAATTAAATGGGTAGATTATAACATGTAAAAAAATCACAACAAAATTTATATAGGAAATTTAAATGTTTCAACATAGCGAAAGTTAAACAATTTAAACGAGATCAATATACTATCTTTCCAATAAAATTTATTTATCAATTTTTAATATAAAAAACACCCAAAATGTGTTTGTAATTTTGTATACACACAGTTACATATTTTTTTCAATTTTTATACTGTATTTGTAATTTGAAAAACTACGTTAGCTGGGGTAAAATAGTAATTTAAAAAATCATATAGCTGCAAAGTCGGCTAATAAAAAATGAATACAAATAAAAATATAAAAAAGAAAAGAAAAAAAAAATGGTAAAGAAAGAATTGTAGTTCGAGCTTGAAACTTCAAATCAAAACCCTCCCATTCCCCAAATTGTTAGTTTTTGATTTTAGTACCAATTCCGTACACATCTCCCTCCCTATCTGTCTCTTTCCCGGTGCGTTTTGCCCTCTCCTTCTTTCTCTCCTCTTTTCTCTTAATCCAATTAGAATTAGAATTAGAATCAGAGCTCCCTTCAATCTAATAGGCCATACTCTTTTATCTCTTTGAATTTTCTTTTATTTTCAAAAACTTTGAGAATTCTCTCCATTTCTAATCTGAGTCTTGTCCTTTTTCTGGCGGGAACTCAACAGCTGGCGGGAAGGAACCAACGTTTTCCTCTGGGAATTCTGGGTTTTTTTTTGTTTCCATTATTTATTCTGTAATACCCCAAGGAAAGGTGAATTTTGAAGCTACACTGATGGCGAACCCACCGGGGAACCATCAACAAGAAGCGAATCACGCGTCGTCTTCTTTCAATGGAGGAAACTTGAGCAACGGGAGTACCATACCCGACAGCTCGGGTTCGGGTATGAAGCATAACCCCGGTATTGCCTTGGATTGGACCTTAGAGGAGCAAGCCATACTCGACGAAGGGTTAAAAAAGTGAGTCTTTTTTTTCCTATTTATGATTGTATAGAATTTTGGGTTTTTGGTGAAATTTTATTCTGTGAATTTTGAGACTCTTTAATTTCAAGTTTGAATTTTTAAATTCAATTTTAAAATACTAGGAATGTGAATTTTCTTGTTGGATTCTTGATTGAATTGTGGTTTCTTTATTGTTCCTTGGAACTGGTTGGAAACAATACATAAGGAGATAGTCTACATCTTACTGTGTTCGAGTTTATAAATGGCAGGGAAAGAAAAGGGAAGAAATGTTTAGTAGCCAATAATCGTGGGAACAACATATTATATACCATCATTGATCCTTCTCAGAATTTTAATGGAGATAGAGGTCGTTTTTCTGAATGTCACTGATTATATTTTACCTAATTATTTATTGTTTTGTTATAACCATGCTGCTGTTAATGACCCAATTGAATTCTTTCGACATTTGAGCTGATGAACTCATTATTTAATTTCGTTTATCTTTTCTTCTTTTTGTTGGGAGTGGGCAATGCATCAATAGTGCTTGTTCTAAATCTGTTTGTATTCCGCAGGTATATAATTTCACTTCTATGGTTTGAGGTGTTATCGATATTCCCAATTTACATATCATAGTTGCATTTTGAGTACTGATATGATTTGGATTGTGAATGAGGTGTTTTAAATGCTGTTTGAAAACCTTATGCTTGTTAGTATAAACTTTTGTCATGCCAAGACACTATGTATTTTTGCACCAAAGGTAAAATGAAGTGTTGTGCTTGAAATAACTGACCTCATAGACATTAAACTGCTATATAGTCAAATGTTTGAATCATCACTAACATTCGGATAAGTTCTGACCTCAGTTAACGTATCAAAACTTAAAGAATCACCTCTCCTCTAAACTCGGAATGCATAAGTTTCATAATCTAAAACATGACATTTTTGTGTGTGGTCTTTCCACATTTTTCCAAATGGTAACCAAAAGCTTATCACTAAGTTAAAACCGTACTGTTTACATATTTCTTTGTATCTGAACTTCTAATCAAGTGACTGACATCTCTCAAGCATCTTATTTCCTCCCAAGTCTTGATTCTGTATAATATTCAATCATTGAATTCCAATCTATATCTGACCTGCCCATAAGAATGTAATTCCTTAAACTTTCATTTCTTACTCATTTTTTTTTATCATAATGGAAGATTAAATTTAGTTGTGGTTGGAATCTCAAATTGGGGAATTTTCTTTGTAGTTGTGGAATTTGTGTTGCAATTAATTAGGCTGATACGTTTACTACAATATCTTGGAAAATCTTTTGTAATGTTTAATATGAATATTGCAATTAAATCAAGTTAATTTCTCTTGTAATTTTTGCCAGCCTCCTTCTTTTTATTTGTTTTGTTTCTTATGTTTCCTTCCATTTTCCTTTTTGTTTGGCTCCCCTACGATTTTGCAATCTTTTCCTATGTCACATCCACACTCCTGCTCTTTAAATACCCATTGATCTTCTTTACACGCCCTTCTCATAGTTGACCTTGTTTGCCTCTATTGAGATCACCCATCTTTAGATCTGTAAGAGATGGAAAGAAAAAGAAAAAGAAATTAATATTTTGTGATCATATATAGTTTTACTAATGATTGCCACTGGTATCCTAGAGACAGAGACAAAGGCTTGTGATAGTGGGTTTTAAGGTGTCTAGAGTTTATTATATGTTGTTCTATTTGTTCCATTCTTAGTTTTGTTGTTAGCCTTTGTTGAGCTATGTGGATAAGGCCTTTCTTTGGCGTAAACCTCCTCCTTATTTGTAGATATCATATGGCTTGATGCACTATAATGTGTTTACTTTCTTTCTTGTCAAAAGAAATACATAAACAAAGGAACTTAAGTAATTTGAAATGTATGGTGCACCAAAGTTATAATGGATAGCACATGCTGTTTGGTTTCGTTATCTTATCTCAATTTTGGCCACAAATTGTGCTAACTTCTATAGTAGCACATGCTTTCTTAGCTGGCTGGTGCCATGGAAGTTCCATGTGTCATACTGAAATGAATTATGACTTATCAATATGGAGATCCCTCTATTGAGAAAGAAAATAATAATTTTATTTAGCAAGGTTTCTTTTTTGTTTTTTTCCAAAACTTTTGTCCTTGACAAGATTAGATAAATGGTATCATAATCTTTTGGTCTGTTCAAATTGACATTGGAGAAAAAAGGACTCAAGCCTAGATCAATAAATCAGCTGAACGGAGGGAAATTTATTCCTTCCTGAAAACCACAATGATAAGAGAACAATTAGTCAACTTATTGACTAATTTTGCTAACTTAAACAATGTCAACTTAGATGAGACAAAATTTTAGATTCATCTAAAACATAAAGAAGAGAAAATGAAGAAATCATCTAAAAAACGTTTCTTGTAATTTTAAACTCAATGTTTCTTTATAATGTGAAAGATGATGAGGTGAACAAGAACGAGCAAGAAGAGCAGTTTATGAATGTATAAAAAGAAGAAGAGATTTGTTGAGATATGAGTAAGGAGGTAGTGGGCAATGCTCTTGGGCCTTGTATTATAGAAGGGTAGGGTGGGAGTTGGTGGGCTATGGCTTCATATCTCATATAATAAGACGAGAAGAAAAGATATATTAAAAAAATGCATATTCAGGTGCATTTGGAAGCTTGGAACACAGGGTGAAACCTTCAATCAATTATATTGGTGGCAAATTCTGGACCTTGTTTCTGCAAAAAAAAAAAAAAAAAACATTTATTGCTTAAATGACCACACTTGATGGGATATCATCTGGCTGGAGGGTCTAAACTACCTGTATTTCTTGTTACTGCTATATTGTCAAACTATGACCCAAATGCTTTCTGAATTGATGAATTCCGTTCTATAGCTAGTGGTAATAGTAGCCCCCTTTTGTCATTTTGAATTAATAATTTTCATGGACTATCAAGTAGCTGGGGTGATACAGCCACATTAGGAGCTGCTAAAATAATATTGCTATGTTTTTAAAATTTTTCATTTACTCCTTTTTTTCTTTTTTTAATGAAAGTGTCCCCTCCTTTTGAAGGCATTAAGATGACCTAAAGTTGCATTTCTCTCTGCAAATGAAAGTTTGTAACCCACGTACATGCTTGCTCCGTGTTGAAATCTAGAGTAATTAAGAAGGTAATGAAAACGCTTGTCTGTGCATTCTTGTCTTCACCTGGACAATAATTATCAAATAAATTTATTTTCTGACACATTTGACCAAGATGCGTCTTCAAATATTTCACTAACATGCATTGGGACAACTGCTGAATATCTGTCATTAAGTAGGTTGCAAAAATCCATGGAGTTTGTCGCACGTGTTGAGGAGAGGACTGCACAGATTTGCTTCTCTCCTCCTACCTTTTGTTGCATTATAAAACTCTGATATTTGATGTGGAAAATTGAAAATGGGTTCCTTATTTATTTATTTTTAACTATTTTCTTATAATTTCATCTGTTTCATATCTAGAGTCTCAATCATTTCCCTGATTGTAAGTTGTCTAGGATTTGTTAGAAATAGAATATCTGGTTGGATTTCTTTAAACCAATAATAGACGAAAAATCGGTGAGTGATTTAATATATTTAGATATGATTGATTTTACAATCTGAATTCATTATAATCCAATATTGATTTTACAATCTGAATCCATTATAATCTAATCTTTTTCCTTTTCTGTTCTGTTCTTTGCCATGAAAAAGTTGATTATGATCCTTATCTGTGGTTAATTATGGGATCCTTATTAATTATTAAGTGCATAGTTATATTTATATGTATATATATATATATATACATATATAAACTAATTTGTATATATATATATATATACATATATAAACTAATTTGACCTAGTCTTTCAAACAACCATTGGCAGGAGGTACTACTGGTAAGATTGCATATCGAAGCTTTTTGCGGGGAGTAAGCAGATAGAGAGGAATAATTCTCTCCCTCCCTCCATTCTTTTTTTTTTCTTTTTTGGTTGATTAACTAATTACCAAATGAATCCTCTAGTAGATGGAACATGCTATTTTTTTCCAGCACATTATTTTATTTTTGTTATTTGATTGGTCTTTTATTTTTCTTTTTGTTTTTTATGCCAATTAACCCAGTAACTTCATTTTCAAGTTTTAATGAATTGAAGTTTTTGTGTTTGCCTTGTATTGACTTCATCAATTTTGATTTTTCACAGAGGTGTTTAAGTTTTGATGTGATGTTGGTATCTCCTTGCAGATTTGCATCAGAATCGAGCATAATTCGTTACGCAAAGATAGCTATGCAGTTGCAAAATAAGACAGTCCGAGATGTGGCTTTGCGTTGCAGATGGATGACTGTAAGCCTTACTGTTCTCATATGTCTTTATTTAAACCCATCGGTTATTGTTTAATTGAATTGTAGAATGAATAGACTCATATATATAACCATATTTAGAACATATATCACAAGTGGCTTTAAGCATGCTACTACTCAAATAAGAAAGGCTGTAAACATTGGATTGCAATTCATATTTTTGGTATCATTTCTTTATTTGATTTCTGATGATTTAGCATTTCTGCTTGGTCAAAGGATATTTATTCTGTGTTTTCCAAGACAAATTTTGTTCATGCAGATATTATTTGTTTTTTTTTTTTTTTGATATGAGCATGATCTGGTTTATGCTTTATGCAGAAAAAGGAAAATAGCAAGAGAAGGAAGGAAGAACACAATTTGGCCAGGAAAAGTAAAGACAAAAAGGTATGGTTTACTGATTCTCTCTTTTCTGTGTGCATTGCTGTAGTAACTTTAGCAATTTGTGTTTTATTTGTTCCTTGACCCTGCTTAGTTGGTTATTTCTAAGAATGCATAAAATTAGGCATCAGCTAAAAAGCAAGTCTCTCTCTCTCTATGACACTCACATGCAGTCATTTTCTATTTATCTATCTGTCTATCTCCTCTTTCACATGGGCACACTTGAGGAGATGCAAATGACTGTTTCCTTTCACTGTGGAAAACTCTCTTATACATTAAGGTAGTGGACCGAAGCTCATTGACCATAGGAAAGTTATTGAGTTTAGCATAGTATTTTATATTTTTCTTGGTAGAGATGTTAGATGGAGATTTAACTAGTACCTGCTCCTAAGCAGCTATTTCTTTGGTGGAGTTTGATGGATGACCTTAAGTTCATGTGGCGTGTTTGTTATCATATATGCTCAAATCACGTTATGTGTGAATTAGTATATCAATGTCTTTTCCATCATCTTTTCTTTGAGGCCTTTGTTTTATTGGAGCAGTCTTTTGTCTGCTGATCAGTAGTTCTCTACTTCAACTGATTTTTAGACTTTGGAATATATTAGATTTAATAAGAAAAATTTTCTTTCAAAGTTACCTATTTGTGATAATATTTTTTTAATATGATGAGAAATAGGGCATATTTATATTTTAAACCATTCCTTGGAATCATAGATACTTAGGAATATATTTTGCTTGTGATTATCAGGAAAGAGTTGCTGATCCTTCGACAAAGCCTGCTCATTTTGCAGCTCGACCTAATGTTCCTCCATATGCACCCCCAATGATTCCTATGGACTATGATGATGGTATTCCGTACAAAGGTTGGATTTTATCTTTGAAGATTTTTACTTCTAATAACTCAAGGTTTAGCGATGTGCTTTGTTGCTTCTTATATGCAAGTTTAATTTCCTTAAAAATACTATCTTTTAGTCTGCATTTTTTAATTAAATTTTCTGAAATCAGTTGTTTTCTGTTTTATCAAGATATATTTGGTATAATATAAAAGAAGTTTTATGTACATCATCTTGAGGCAGAGAAACAGAGTCTTAGTCTATTATGTTTTATTACCTCACCAGTTGCATTGGGTTTTTGGTGTTTTCTTATATGCTATATTTGTTCACACCTCTTATAACTGGCATCGAAGATTGGTTGCTTGAGCTGTTTGTCAAAGAGGTTATAATATTTGGTTGAAAAAAAATGGTTAGACTTTTGAAGTAATTCAACAGTAGGTGTTGAAGCAGTTTTTTTTTCTCTTTTTTTAGCCTACATTTTTTTTGGCATGACTTGGTTGGTTCCCTTTTTATGTCTAGTTATCTGCTTTATAAACAAACAATTTCAAGTAAAGAAAAGAAAGGGAGAAAAGTGAGATGAAATTTTTCTGTTCTTACCATGGATAGTTTTAGCGCAGGCATGTTTTTCTCAATTCTTTGCAGAATGCGGGTGACAGAAAAAGGGTCCCAGACATGCCTAATAATATTACAGAAAGAATTATAAAGTAGCTGCAATACTCCATTTGGTTGGCGTTTTTGCTACTTGCTTTTGAAAAATTACTGTAAAGAAAAGTAAAAGGTAAAAAGCAATATCATAATTTATTCGAAATGGGAAAATAATTAAAATGTAACATAAATTACTGCATAATTAGTCCATACAAAAGTAAAATAATGCATTTTGTCATTTAAAAGAATTATACATTTTGTGCATGATCTTTGAAAAAGAATTTTGCTTTTATATTTAAATGGGCTTGCTGCTTTTTTGGTTCTAAAAGCAAAAAGCAAATAGTAAAAGCACCAACCAAGGTAGCCTAGCAAATGTCTTTTCTGTTTTTGTTCTTCTGCAAATGAAGCCTGAATTTAGATTTATAGTGTCTGAAATTTGCTGAGCATGAAAACTTTTATGCTGTTTATGTTGTTATTGGAAATTTAATTGAAAGCTGCATTATGCTGTTTGACAGCCATTGGTGGTGCAACAGGAGAACTTCTGGAGCGGAATGCCCAAGCCTTCAATCAAATATCTGCAAATCTTGCAGCTTTCCAGGTGAAGTACCCATGTTCTGAATAGATCAATTTTACTTTATTCTTCTGTTTATTTAGTTTGCATTCCAGTTTTCAATGTGCAAGGACTAGTATCAGATTTGGGTCCCTTAACCCTGTCTTTTGAACATCTTGATTTCTCACTTCTTTTAAGTCTGGTGTAAGGTATTTTAGCAAGCACATTGACTTTATGAAATCATCTACCCTGGTGCCAAATTCCTCTTTCTCTAATACATACTCATGCCTGCATGTGAAAGCACTCAGGAAGTAGTGTGAGCACAAAAACTATACGGTTGGATACAACCAGGTCCAGTCTTCATGTCCATTAGTTGATTCGATAACTGGTAAACCAAGGAATTATTAAAGGGATTTCTCATTATGTCTAAATTTTACAAGGTTGGATGAAATTTAAAGGAGTGCTTTATTTCTATCCGTCCAAGAGAAGTAGTGTATGCTTCAAATGTATTAATAAATAAAAGCATTTGTTACTCTACAGGTGAAAGCGGTTGCATCATTCTGAGTTCAGATTAGAATTAGTTTGTTTGGGCATTTTGTATGCTTGTTATAAAGCTACAGAAAATTATTTGTTTTGATATTAACATCATGATGGTATTGATTTTGTTCAAAGATTAAAGGAATAAGTATAGCATGTCTGTGGATTTAGATTTCTGTATACCCTTACCTATGCTTTTAAATATTTAGAGAGTCTCTTCATTTAGTATCAGCTGTGAATTTTTTTCTTTTGAAAGTTCATGAATTCCTTAAAAACAGAGGGAACAATTGTTCCACCTCTGAAAGGAACAGCAGATTTTGTCCTGTTACACTTTCACTCAAGTACAACATACCAAAATCTATTCAAAAATCATAACACTTCCCCTATATATATTTCAGCACTCATCATCCCCTAATCACCTAAGTTAAAAACCCAGAGAGCCTCAAAGGACAAGAGGCCATAGCGAAAAAGACACAAAAACAAAGGGTCAGTATCAGCCCAGCTATACATTTTTCACAGCCATTCCCTGTAAATCCAACATGTAATTTTTTAGAGTTAGCATTCTTCAGAGTGGAGCTGCAATAAAGAACATGTAAAAGTGACATCAATTATGACTGTCATACCAGTAAATAGCATTTCTAGCTGTTCATGTGGATTAACCAAACATTCTGATGTGCTATTTGTTTGCTTCAGTTTTGGTGGTTCTCTAACAGAATTTGTCTTCTTTATCATTTTTCAGATACAGGAAAATGTTGGTCTCCTCTGCCAAACTCGTGACAACATTTTCAAAATCATGAATGAGTAAGTTCCAGTTTTTGCTGAATTTCCCTTTCTATGATACTAGAATCTATTGTCACATGCATTGCGTGTGAATACTTGTTTGTTCACTTGTTTTAGTAACAATTATATATAAGATACAGATAATTATAAAATATAAAATTGTAGAAATAATTAAAATTTTGTAATATTAATTTATAGATGATTCAATACTATTAGATTAAGAAAAACATTTTTTTTACTCTTTAAAAAAAAGAAAAACTTTTTTTTAATGAAAGTCATTAAAATCAAATTCTTATTTACAAATTAATACTATTACATTAAGAAAAGTATTTTTTTAATGAAAGTCTTTCAAAAGAATTAGACTTTTTATTTGCAAATTGGATAAATTTTTTTAATATCTATAGCAAAAATTATTTTTAATGATAGTCACTTGATGTAATTAGGATAATAAAAAATATTTAAAATAGCAATTTAAAAATATAATGAGTAAAAGTTTTCATCAATGCAAAATATTTTCGACATCTGTACTTTTGTACATATTATAGATATATAGTGATTGAAAGTTGAGTTCTTTTTTATAAAAAAATTGAGCTATTTAAACAATGTTCCAGCTTACGCACTGTTGCAAACTGTCTTTCTTGACATGATAATTTGATTATTTAATACATTGTTTTCTCAACTGCAAGGATGTATATGCGTGAGTGTTTGGCACCTGTAGGTGCATGGTAGGCTTGGAATGCAAGTTTATCTTCATGCATTTATAATTTATTTGAAAAATTTTTTGCAGTGTTTTGTGTATTTGTGAGTGTCTCTGGGTTTCACTGGATTAGACAGAACTACAAATTAATGTTTTTCTCATCTCTTTGGTTCACCTTACTGTTATACAATTGGATAATATGCAGGTCTGCTTCTGTTTTACGTGTGCTAAATATTGTTAATGACAGTTGAACCGTCTTGCTGGGCATAAACATTAGTTAGTATCTGCCTCTAGGAATGTGTATCTGTTGTTTTCATCCAGGTTTTAGTCGTATGGATTGTGTTGTTTCTTTTATATTCTGCTCGCTGTTGGATGGGGGAAAATTTATTATCAATGTTTTTGGAGAAGTTCCATTAGCAATTGGTTTATCTTTCTATTAATGCTTCATTCACTCCAAACCAAAAGCCATCCCATTCGACAATCCAAGTTTGTGCTGAAGTTAGTATATTTAGGCACCCTTATAATCTTTAGCATTGGAAGGTAAAATTTAGGAAACACGGGTGGCTGATAGAAAGGACTTAAAAGTTCAGCTGGTGCCCTTTGTATTTATGCATACGTTTGTTACATGTCTGTTATTTTGGTTTCCTCTCATATGGGAAGGCCAGATTTTAGAAAAGATTAAATCACCTGACTTTATTTAATGATAAGATAATGCAGTTTATTGAGATGTGTGGAAACTTCTCTTTGGGGTTTTGCTTGGTCATGGCCATTTCTCAAATCTGAGATAATTTTATATTTGCAACAATCCTGTTATCAGTGCCATTCAAAATCATCTTTGTTTTTACTGAACCCAGATTGTTATTCGTAAAATAACTTAAATTGTGTATTCTCTCTTGCTCTCTCTCTTCGGGGTACAACAGTATATCGTCTGGTAGTTATTATTTCATAATAGTAATATTTCATTTTTTTATCAATTACAAATTTGCTAATGGATTAAATTCCTGCTAAGTGAGTATGCGATTTTGAAGATGCTAACTAATTTTTGTATAACCAATAATGCTTTTGGATGCTCATTTCTTGGTTTAGCTTGAGGATTTTTGTAACTTGAATATCGTTTCATTCACTAATATAATTCTTCTATGCTTCTATTACAGCTTGAATGACATGCCAGATATAATGAAGCAGATGCCACCACTTCCGGTGAAAGTGAATGATGAGCTAGCTGGCACCATCCTACCTCCTTCAACCCATATGATGCAATCATGATCCTGCCTCCGACTCATCAAAGTCTCCTGATTAGTTTCTGCGTAACAGTGCATGGGACGAGTCTGTGCTCCTGCCTCAAACCTGAACGAGAAAATAACTGTGGATGAGGTTGACCCACCTTTTACCATTGGAAATAAATTCTCTTCCCTCCTTGTATGTAGAGGCTTAGTAGCGTCATGGTTCCTTTTGGTTTCTGTACTCGATAGTTTGTTTCTTAGCTGATACTGTAGGAGGTGATTTAGGGCTTGTATAGGGGGACATATACATTAGAAAAGAGTTAAAATATCAATTTTAATTCTTTGTTTCGATATAGTTTTTCCAAACTTTTCTTTCCTTTTCTTTGTTGCGTGTTTTTCGGAGTCTACCGACAGGTGAGGCTGCGGATTGGGGATGTAGAAAGATTGTCTGGCGGGTTGGCTCACAGCATGGTAATGGGTTTGAACTTTGTATATCTGATATCTATTGTTGGGTAAATTATCACCCAAGGATCATGATCACATCTGCTGTGATGTCAAGAGAGATGCAAGTGCAGCCGCTTGTTTTGAATAATTTAGGGCGGAAGCAGCATTTTATTGACTGCAATTTGTAAGAAGCGAAATTTCCTTGCTAATGTCCTGCATGCCCACCATTTGCGCAATAAATTATCCTCCAATGCACGTTCTAGAATTGGACTCCTCTCTACGGCGTAGCCGACGTTTTAATGGTTACCCTTTTATATTATATTATTGGGACGAATTCTTCAGAAAGCCTAAACAAATTCAAGGCAGGAAAAGGATTTCAACTTTCTATTGAAGAAACGAGTATAACTGAATCAATCCAGAGTCCTTGCCAAAAACAATATAAAAATTAAAAAGCTCCCTTCTTATGAACCTTCAAGGAGTGTACGTCAGTCATTACGTTGACGTGTGATGTGAATTATTTTGTTTGTCTCTTTTCTTATTAAATCTTTTTAAGATAACAACCCTTAAATTATCTGAACTCTTTTCTCCAAAAATTAAAAAAGAAAAAGGAAGCAAACCTGTACATTTTCAAAGTAACTGTGTGTGGAGGCAGCGTTGTCATTTCGAATAAGAAATTTAATAATCTATTGTTTAATATAATCTATTGTTTTAATAATAAAATTTATTTTATGAATAAAAAAAGAGTTTTAATTATATTGAATTGTTATTATTAGCATAAGATTTTTAAGATGTTGATTCTTTATATAACTCTTAACTAGTAAAATTTCATTAAAAAAAATATTAGATTAGAGTTCATGAGTAATTAAATCTCAAATTATTATATATTGACAATTTTAATTTTAATATCATCCTAGCGTCAAATCTAAGATTTGACAAGTAAGGATTTTGTTTTATTGATTTGGGCTTAGGAATTAGATATACGCTTATTTTCTTTGCATGAGAAATAAGAGGTTCTTCGAGCAGACATGGTAAATTTCTCAAATAATTTTTTTTTCCTTTCATTCATTTCAATGAATATTACATATGCATATTTTTTATTTTGTTTCCATGATTATAATTTATCGATTTTGAAATTGAGGGAAAATATTCGAGTTAAAAATTAATTATACTAAATTAATATATCAAATCAATTTGCACGTTCTTATTTAACAATACATGTCTTTGTATTGATAGATACTCAGACATTAGTGATACTTTTTTCATATTTAAATTTATTTTCGTACAAATTAAAGTTTTAAAAAATAAATATATTATGCTTGCAACTGTAGAAAAATGATATTTGAGTCAAATTTAGAAACAAAAACATAGGGAAAAATTGTGTGGTCTAAGCAATTAAGATTTGGATTTTATTGGTTTAGTTAAACTTTAGTTAACAGATTAAAAAAAAAGTAGAGTGTCAAAGACGAAGATGCCAGCCCCCACTTGAATTGAATATCTGTTTATAGCTTCAAGCTGCAGTATTAGGCATATGTCTTTTGTCACTTACCCACATGAATTTTTTTGTTTCAAAATCCATAACTACAGTTTCGTCATATTCAGAGAACCGAAATTGCTCAGTTTCTTTTGGTTGTATCTTTTTGACTGTGCTTTTTTAGACAAAAACATGGAGAAAAAGAGGGTAATTTATTAATGAAGTGCAGAAGATGAAAAGGAAAGGAAACCGTGTGCAAACCTTTGTTTCTTCTGATTTTCTTCAATTATTTGGTTTTTTTTCTTTTCTTCTTTTCCAAAATTTATGAAAATAAAGAAAAAGGAAATTGATCCCTAGTCTCCTTTGTTGCCTACAATTCTACTTTTAGCCATCACTTTGGATCCAACGAAGACAAATTGATTTATTTTTACAAGTAAGCACATATGAAATATGACCATACTCTTGACGGAAAGGCAACCATCTTGACCTGAAAACTTGGTTGTTTCTTGACTTTTACGAGACACACACGGAGAGAGAAAGTGTTATGGTTAGAATCGGGATGCGTTTCAGACAACCACACTTGAAACGAATGAATACATATATTTGGAAAGCTGAGGGCTTGTTGTAGTTTTCAGAAGTGGGTTCAGTTGAGAAACTTCAAACTTCCCTCCATCCTCTCTCTCTCTCTCTCTACAAGGTATAGCCTTCGGCGCACATGCTTTGGTGCTTTCGTTTGAAACTTACAATGGAGATTTGATATATAAGGAGGAAGTTTGAAATTCACAGAGGTGTTTCTGTTGATGTTTCTTGACTTGGGTTTTTGGTTTTCAAGTTATAGAGCCTCCAGAAACACATCATTTGGAAGAGTCTAAGCTTCTAGAGTTGTGAACTCTTAAATTTCTATACAACCCCGTCTGCGTTTATATCAGAGTTTCCAGTCAGATTAAGTTTTAGGAAAATTCAAGCTGATGTATCAAAAGCAAAGATTGAAGATGTATTAAAAGCTATACCTAAAGGCAGCCATTGAAAGCATTTATTGCACAAAGTTTTCTCTCCGAACTTTCTGTAAGTATAATGTCATTGCTAACCCATGTCCCTTGCATGCTCACTTCTCCCAATCTTCCTCTTCTTCTTCTGTTCTTAATTAATCTTTTTCCTTTCTTAATTCTGTCCTTTAATTCTCTTATTGGTCATTGTTGCAAGTTAAAGCTAAGCTAATTCTAATGCTATCATCGAGCCACCAGATTAGAACTTTGTCGGCCTGCAAACATCTGCAAGTTGCAGTTTCCATCATACTTCTTCTTCGATCTTTTTTCTGATTCTTTAAACAGAAGAAAACTGTTATTTTGTTTTTCTTTTTTGTTCCTTTCGATGTCTAGCGGGTCTAGATCATGTCGGTTAAAAAATGTTCTTTGTGACAAACAGGATCCAAGAATAAGTCCAGAATTCTTCAAGCCTCAAGTGGAGAAGCAACAGAGCTGGACAGAACCATACACAACATATCCTTTAAGAGAGTACTACCTATACGCAACGTTTTGTTTATTGAAGGTTCTCTTTTGAATCTGCAAACATAAAACACACCGTTTTATTTATGTAAAGTTTGAAATTCAGTTAGTGTAGATAGTTAGTTGTATAAATTAGAATAATTAGTTTTTTTGCTTTCTGTCAATTGCTCATTGCCCTATGTATATAAGACAAGGGACAAACTATCCTTTGTGGGAAATTTCATTCTGAAACAGATCAGAATTCTTTTCAACCGCCTTAGCATTTTCTTCCCATTTTCATATTCTGTCTTGGTACCAGAGCAGGTAGGACTGAGGACCAGACGAATAGGGCTTTGACAGCAAATTTTTTTTTGGAGTGGTGGTTTTAATAGAACAGTGAGTATACTGGTTATCCTTTCATCCTTTATTCTTTAGCTTTCATTTACTTGCCTATTAGCTGAGAAAATGTTTGAATCAAGTGAATCAACCACTAGAAACACTGCACCTAAACCACAGCTCACATCACAGGTTTCACAAGCTAATGATCCCCAATCACCATATTACCTTCATCACACTGACCACCTTGGTTCAGTGGTTGTAAACCCCAAACTCACCACAAACAACTATGTTGCATGGAGCCGATCTTTCTTACTAACCTTGTCAATCAAAAACAAGGCTGGATTCATAAATGGCTCCATTCCCAAGCCTTCAATCACTAATGATCTATATCCTATCTGGAACAGATGCAATAACCTCAAAGTATCCTGGTTATTAGATTCTATCTCCCAACCAATAGCCTCTACCATCTTCTTTATGGAATCTGCTGCTGAAATTTGGAATACCCTGAAACTGAACTATGCTCAACCTGATGATACCCGTGTTTGTAATCTTCAATACACACTTGGAAGTGTAATTCAAGGAGTCAAAACAGTAGATGCCTATTTTATAGAGCTAAAATGCATATGGGAAGAACTAAGAAACTATAGGCCCTTGCCACATTGCGAATGTGAAAAATGCAATGCCAGTTGCTTCAAGAAATTCTCTAATCAATACCAAAAGGACATGGTATTTAGGTTCCTCAATGGTTTGAATGAATCCTTCTTAACCATTAGGTCCCAAATCATTCTAATGGACCCAATACCAACACTAGACAAGGTTTATAGCATGGTACTGAGAGAAGAATCATAGAGAAATATGTTCCTGCAATCCCAACCCTTCCTTGAGTCTTCAGCAATGTTAGGTACTACTGATGTAAAGAGAAAGCCAAGGAAGGATCTTACTTGTACTCACTGTGGGAAGAAAGGACATGTAAAGGAGAAGTGTTATAAGATAATTGGTTTTCTAGAGGATTTTAAATTCACTAAAGGGAAGCCTCATGTGAAGAAAGGGGCAGCTGTAAACAGTTTTACTACAGCAGTTGAACCACAGCCAGATGACAATCAAGCAAATCATGTGGAGGAGATAGGAGGCTCTAGTTCCATGTCACAGATGACTATGCTTAAGCAGCAAGTTAACAAGTTAATGGATCTCTTAAATGAGAATGGTTTAATTAGCAATGATGGTAAGAGCGCCCCTGCAAACACTTAACCCAACAAACACTCACTTGTTAATTCTGCCTTTGCAGGTATAGTCTCTAATTACCCTTGCTTCAATACACATAATAATTTGCCATTTGAATTCAAGCATGTTAACACTATCATGATTAAGCATGGACATTGGATCATGGACTCAAGTGCAACAGATCATATAGCCTATTCCTTAGATAATTTTCTTCAAGCCAACCCTTTAGAGAACTATTTTGTTCAACTGCCAAATGATAGAAGAACATTAGTTTCCCATATAGGCACAGTTAAAGTAAACTCTTCATTGATTCTATATGATGTCCTGTGTGTACCAAGCTTTAAATTCAATATAATATCAAAAGTAAACTTACCTGTAGCAAGAAAAACTATGTGCTGTTTATCGACTCACATTGTATTATCCAGGATACCCTCTCTTGGACAGTGATTGGGGTTGTTAGGGCTACTTCAGGGTTATATCTTATGCAAGACAGTGAGCAGGATATGTCTAGATTTTGTTTTGACAAAGTTGTAAAGTTTCCTTCAATTTTCTCTATCGATTCTTGTAAACCAGAAAACAAAATCAAAGGTTTTAATATTTGGCACTTTAGGTTAGGCCATGCACCTTTAGAATGGATTAATGTGATCCACCAACATTGTCCAGTTGTTGATTGTTCAAATGAATTAATATGTGAGATCTGCCCTTTGGCAAAGCAAAGAAAGCTTTCTTTTCCTCTTCATATTCAAAGTACAAATGCTATTTTTCAATTAATTCATGCTGACATTTGGGGACCTTGTGAGGTTTCAACTTTATCAGAACAAAGATATTTTTTAACTATTGTGTATGACTTTTCTTGATTCACTTGGGTATTCTTAATGAGAAACAAGTCAGAAGTCTCAACTATTATTCCTTCTTTTGATACATATGTACAAAAATAGTTTAATTGCTCAATTAAATGCATAAGATCAAATAATGGGAATGAGTTTAGACTTACTGATTTTTTCACCAAAACTGGCATAGTTCATTAGCTGTCCTATGTAGGTAACCCTCAGTAGAATGGTGTTGTTGAAAGAAAACACCAACACATTCTGATGGTTGCAAGAGCCTTAATACATCAGTCAAGTATCCCTCTTTATTTCTGGGGAGATGCAGTCCTCACTGCAGTTCACATAATTAATAGGGTACCTAGCAAAATAATTCACAATAAGTCACCATTTGAATTGTTACATGGAAAGCTACCATCATATGACCATCTCAAAGTTTTTGGATGTTTATGTTTTGTTTCCACCTTAACACAAAATAGAAAGAAGTTGGACCCGATAGCAAGCAAATGTATTTTTTTAGGCTATCCAAATAATGTAAAAGGGTATAAGGTATATGATCTTTGTGAACAAGAGGTCCTAATATCAAGGGATATTGTTTTTCATGAGCATGTGTTTCCATTTCATTCATCAAGCAATAACATGCAGTCTGATGCATTTTATCAAACACATAGTATGCATGATGAATACATGGAAGATTTTGATGCTAATTGTCCATATCAGCCTTACCAACAGCACACAACACCTGAATTATGTTCTCTTGAGCCTTCTTCATCATCTGAAACATTTTCTTCATTGAATTCAAGTGACATTTTCCTCAATCCACCCTTAAACGACAGCATATCACAAACTGTAGACAGTTTTAATGTTGATATGAGTACTTCTCAAGAAGCAGTAGCACCAGCCAGAAGAAGTACAAGACAAAAACAACCTCCTAAGTACCTTGATGCATATTATGTTGACATACCTTCACAATCTAATTCTATTACCCTTCATCCAATAACCAAGCACCTATCAACTAAATAACTCCCACCTGCACATAAGGCATTTACTATTACTTTGTCCCATATTCATGAGCCAAATTCTTACCATCAAGCTATAAACTATTCTCATTGGAGAGAAGCAATGGACCTAGAACTGAAAGCTTTGCAAGACAATGGTACATGGACCATAGAACCTCTACCTTCAAATTCACATGTAATTGGCTGCAAGTGGGTATACAAGGTTAAAATGAAGGCAAATGGTGAAATTGAAAGATATAAGGCAAGATTGGTTGCTAAAGGGTACAACCAAGTTGCAAGATTTGATTACCAAGAGATTTTTAGTACTGTAGCAAAACAGTCCACCATTAGAGTGTTCTTTGCTCTAGCTGCTACAAATAGTTGGTCTTTATCACAATTAGATATTAATAATGCCTTCCTTAATGGTGATCTAGATGAAGCAATATATATGGAGATACCACAAGGTTATGCTGTCCAGGGGGAGTGTCCAAAAGGATCCAAACTTGTTTGCAAACTATACAAATCCTTATATGGTTTAAAGCAAGCTTCCAGACGGTGGAATGCCAAACTTACTGCTTCACTTTTGCAATTTGGATTCACTCAATCATCAACAAATCATTCTTTATTTACTATGAAGACTCCTATTGGAAATTTCGTTGCTCTTCTCGTGTATGTAGATGACATGCTCATTGGGAGTACATTTATTAATGCTGCATCAGAAGTGAAAGAGTTTTTAAACTCAAAATTCAAGCTCAAGGATCTTGGAGATGTCAAATACTTCCTTGGACTTGAAATCATTGATATACCAAAAGAAATCTCTATAAGTCAGAGAAAGTACACTTTAGATCTCCTTGAAGAACAAGGGATGTTGGGAGCTCAACCTACAAGCACTCCCATTGACTACAATCATAAATTGCAGAAAGCACAAGATGGAGAAGAATTATTGAAGGATCCAACATGTTACAGACAATTTATAGACAAACTGCTATATCTTACTTTTAGCAAGCCTGATATATCTTATGCAGTGCAAACATTATCACAGTTCATGGACAGACCTAGTCAGATGCATTTGATGGCAGCTCATAGAATATTAAAGTATTTGAAAAATGCTGTTGGGCAAGGAATTCTAATGAAAAGAATATCAAATCTCAAGATCACAGCTTACTCAGACAGTGATTGGGCTGGATGTCCTCATAGTAGGAGATCAATCATAGGATATTGTGTGTTTATTGGAGACACTCTTGTCAGCTGGAAATCCAAAAAGCAAGCTGTTGTTGCTCGCAGTTCTGCTGAAGCAAAGTATCGTTCCATGGCATCCACCTGTTGTGAATTAATGTGGCTGAAGCACCTGCTGACTGATTTTAAGATAGACCATGATGATCCTATAGACTTGTATTCAGATAGTCAATTTGCCATTCATATCAGCAAGAATCCTGTGTACCATGAACGAACAAAACACATCGAGATGGATTGTCACTTCATCCGAGAAAAGGTGTTAGCAGGTATAATTAAGCCTCTTTACATATCCACTGATCTGCAAGCAGCTGATATTTTTACCAAGGCTTTGTTACCAAAGCAATTTTATAAGCTACTAGGCAAGTTGAGTGTTCATGATATTCACACCTCCTCTTGAGGGGGAATGACAAACAGGATCTAAGAATAAGTCCAGAATTCTTCAAGGCTCAAGTGGAGAAGCAACAGAGCTGGACAGAACTATACACAACCTATCCTTTAAGAGAGTACTACCTGTACGCAGCGTTTTGTTTATTAAAGGTTCTCTTTTGAATCTGCACACATAAAACACACCGTTTCATTTATGTAAAGTTTAAAATTCAGTTAGTGTAGATAGTTAGTTGTATAAATTAGGATAATTAGTTTTTCTATTTTCTGTTAATTGCTCATTGCCCTATGTATATAAGACAAGGGATAAACTATCCTTCGTGAGGAATTTCATTCTAAAACAGATCAGAATTCTTTTCAACCGCCTTAGCCTTTTCTTCGCAATTTCATATTCTGTCACTTTGCCTGTCGAGAAGTCATTTCTTTCAAACCAGCCTACTTCTAGAAAAGTTTTTCAAACCCTTTTGACTGTCCTACACAATATAGGCAAAAAAATAATATCTTTCTCCATTTACACTTAAACTAGATACCCTTTTGCTTTTCTTTTCTAAAGCTTATTATTATGTGCTTCAAAGTTCCCTTGTTTCCAATCCAACTGAATTTGCAAAGGAAAATCTCAACACTCAAACAAAGTAAACTAAAGCTCAATGCTCTTTCCTTGAAAGGTTATTGTGTACCTTATTCCTTGTTTTCATATGAACTGCAATGGTTTTTTCTCGGTACTTATCCCAATAATAAATTTGAAGATAATTGCATAATATAAATTATCTGATCTCAATCATATAGGGGGTGCATGGGGATAGTGCCTTTGTGCCTAGCAATATTCAAACCCCTTCTGTCTTAAACCCACCATTTTTGATCAGTTAGGTTCCTTTTTTACAAAGTATTAGGAACTTGTTTGCTGAGTTTCAGTGGTGTTTTAACTTGTTGAATGGGTTAGTTGTTCCATCCCTAGTGAGTTCATACAGCACTTGCATTTAATGGGTTGGTTCCACTTTGCCAGGAAAAACAGTAGCATTAATTATTCTTTGATCATTTGTCAAAGCATTCTAATTCCAAACTCGTAAATAATCTTTTTCCTTGTTTGACAGGGTAGAAATGGGATGCCCAAATGCCACGAGACTGCTTCTGCCCTCATTGTTTGCGCTGCTGATTTTAGCCTTAACCTTCACAGAAACTACCGGGCAATTCGATTCAGCTAGTGCTTCTCTACCAGGTTTGGCCTAAACTTCTTTTGACTTCTCTATTTCCTTTTTCCATCATTTAGAAGTCAATAGTTTTCTTTGCAATTAAGAAAAAAAGAATTAAATATATATTTCATATAAAATAAAATACGTCTGTTATGCAATTTGATACAAATTTCAATGAAAATGAATAATATATGCTTTGAATTTTTAAGTCAAAATCGTAAAGGACGGTCCACGAACTTGGCATTTGTTTTGTCAACAGTCAACCTATATCCTTTGCCGGTAGCTAAATAAATAAATGCTATCAGTCTTGAAGGAAGCATTAAAATATAGTATAAATTATTCTCAATTTCTGGTCAATTTGATAAATAATATGGGCCAAGTCTGGTTGTATGACAAATTAGTTGGGCTAAAATACAAGTTCAACTTGGGTCTAACCTAATGATTCATCATGGGCCAAGCAGCTTGTGTACTTGTTGCATATATTGATAAGGTACAAATTCAATCAATGTGTCACAACCCATGAGACAATCAGATGGTATTGTGAGGGTGGATCCATTGGACAATTTCAATAAGTATAGAGGAGGATTTGACATCACTAACAAGCATTATTGGAGTGCAATTCTATGAACCCTTTCAGATACAATTTTATTATTACTTAAATGGATTTTTTAGTTGAAGTTCTTTTTTTTTATTAAAAATAGCCGAGATTATGCAGACAGCTTTTGAAATTAATCTCAGAAAAATTTCCACCTTGCTTTTTCTGCAGTCAGTTATATTTACAGGGGTCCCTGCGTATGCAATTGGACTCCTATGGCTTTTGTTTGGAATTTTATATGGAGGCTATCTCGCGGCAACCGCTTACTGTTGTAAAAGAAAAGGAAAGCCTAAGACAAAATCACTCTGTCACAACCAATTTTGCTTATGGCCTATTCTCCTAGCTGTAATCTTCACAATCCTGGCAATGTAAGTGCTTCAACTCTCTAGTATAATGATGCTACAGCACTTCAAAATTTGATTGAAATTCTCATATATATGTATATTTCAATTACAAAGATCAAAAGCAATAGAGGATTTGTTAGAAACTGTTCATGAATTGTGGCAAGCATAACCCACTACTGATCAAACACTGTATATATTGTGTGATCCTAATTTCCTTGCAGTGCTGCATCTGGTTTAGCTCTTGGGGGGACTGCTAAATTCCATTCTGAAGCGAAGACTGTGGTGAACATTATTATGCGCACAGCAAATGGAGCATCAGAAACAATATACAACACTACAGGGGCAATGAAAGAAATGAGAGATAACTTGGGAGAAACTAATGGAACTGGAGAGGCAACTAGCTTTCTTACCTCCACATCTGAGAAACTGGATGTTGAAGCAGCAGATATAGAAAGACAGGCTAGAAAAAACAGACGATTGATTGACAGGGGTCTCAAGATAGTGTAAATCTCTCTCCTCTTCTTCTTTCCCCACCCAATGAGAAAAATTCCAATTGCATATCAATTAGAAGGATGTTGATACTTATATTTATTTGATGTTACAGGTTTATAATAACCATTGTGACTATCTCCTTGAACCTGGTAGCAGTTATTGCTTTGTCAGGTATGTTTAGAAGTGTTTCTGAAAATTTTCATTAACATAAACAAAACAAAATTTATAATCCTTATCAAGAAGGAAGTTGCCTTAAACTAAACTTAGAATATTTATATTTAAATCGTAAAAGGTTGAAATTATAGTTGCCGAGCCTCTTAAAGCAGTCAAACTTAAAGGAATAATAATGATGAATCCAAGATAAGTTTTGGATTCTTCCCGTCTATTACTCATGCTATGGTTCTTTTGAAAGTTGAATGATTTCCTTATGCAGTGACTGGAATTTTGAGAGTAGGACGAGCACTTTACTGGTAAGGAACTTGACCATTCATGAATCTAACTCATCATGCATGTTGCCAATCACTTGTTGAAAAGTGACAAAACTGACGTGAAGAATATTTTATATCTTACTCCTTTCAGGCTAATTGCAATATGTTGGTTTACAATTCTATGCTGGTTGTTCTTCGGGATTTATTTCTTAATATATTTCCGTGCACATCTCCCTCCCTATCTGTCTCTCTCCAGGTGCGTTTTGCCCTCTCTTTCTTTCTCTCCGCTTTCTCTTAATCCAATTAGAATTAGAATTAGAATTAGAATCAGAGCTCCCTTCAATCTAATAGGCCATACTCTTTTATCTCTTTGAATTTTCTTTTATTTTCAAAAACTTTGAGAATTCTCTCCATTTCTAATCTGAGTCTTGCCCTTTTTCTGGCGGGAACTCAACAGCTGGCGGGAAGGAACCAACGATTTCCTCTGGGAATTCTGGGTTTGTTTTGTTTCCATTATTTGTTCTGTAATACCCCAAGGAAAGGTGAATTTTGAAGCTACACTGATGGCAAACCCACCGGGGAACCATCAACAAGAAGCGAATCACGCGTCGTCTTCTTTCAATGGAGGAAACTTGAGCAACGGGAGTACCATACCTGACAGCTTGGGTTCGGGTATGAAGCATAACACCGGAATTGCCTTGGATTGGACCTTAGAGGAGCAAGCTATACTCGACGAAGGGTTAAAAAAGTGAGTCTTTTTTTTCCTATTTATGATTGCATAGAATTTTGGGTTTTTGGTGAAATTTTATTCTGTGAATTTTGAGACTCTTTAATTTCAAGTTTGAATTTTTAAATTCAATTTTAAAATACTAGGAATGTGAATTTTCTTGTTGGATTCTTGATTGAATTGTGGTTTCTTTATTGTTCCTTGGAACTGGTTGGAAACAATACATAAGGAGATAGTCTACATCTTACTGTGTTCGAGTTTATAAATGGCAGGGAAAGAAAAGGGAAGAAATGTTTAGTAGCCAATAATCGTGGGAACAACAGATTATATACCATCATGATCCTTCTCAGAATTTTAATGGAGATAGAGGTCGTTTTTCTGAATGTCACTGATTATATTTTACCTAATTATTTATTGTTTTGTTATAACCATGCTGCTGTTAATGATCCAATTGAATTCTTTCGACATTTGAGCTGATGAACTCATTATTTAATTTCTTTTATCTTTTCTTCTTTTTGTTGGGAGTGGGCAATGCATCAATAGTGCTTGTTCTAAATCTGTTTGTATTCCACAGGTATATAATTTCAATTCTATGGTTTGAGGTGTTATCGATATTCCCAATTTACATATCATAGTTGCATTTTGAGTACTGATATGATTTGGATTGTGAATGAGGTGTTTTAAATGCTGTTTAAAAACCTTATGCTTGTTGGTATAAACTTTTGTCATGCCAAGGCACACTAAGTATTTTTGCACCAAAGGTAAAATGAAGTGTTGTGCTTGAAATGACTGACCTCATAGACATTAAACTGCTATATAGTCAAACGTTTGAATCATCACTAACATTCGGATAAGTTCTGACCTCAGTTAACGTATCAAAACTTAAAGAATCACCTCTCCTCTAAACTCGGAATGCATAAGTTTCATAATCTAAAACATGACATTTTTGTGTGTGGTCTTTCCACATTTTTCCAAATGGTAACCAAAAGCTTATCACTAAGTTAAAACCGTACTGTTTACATATTTCTTTGTATCTGAACTTCTAATCAAGTGCCTGACATCTCTCAAGCATCTTATTTCCTCCCAAGTCTTGATTCTGTATAATATTCAATCATTGAATTCCAATCTATATCTGACCTGCCCATAAGAATGTAATTCCTTAAACTTTCATTTCTTACTCATTTTTTTTATCATAATGGAAGGTTAAATTTAGTTGCGGTTGGAATCTCATATTGGGGAATTTTCTTTGTTGTTGTGGAATTTGTGTTGCAATTAATTAGGCTGATACCTTTACTACAATATCTTGGAAAATCTTTTGTAATGTTTAATATGAATATTGCAATTAAATCAAGTTAATTTCTCCTGTAATTTTTGCCAGCCTCCTTCTTTTTATTTGTTTTGTTTTTTATGTTTCATTCCATTTTCCTTTTTGTTTGGCTGCCCTACTATTTTGCAATCTTTTCCTATGTCACATCCACACTCCTGCTCTTTAAATGCCCATTGATCTTCTTTACACGCCCTTCTCATAATTGACCTTGTTTGCCTCTATTGAGATCACCGATCTTTAGATCTGTAAGAGATGGGAAAGAAAAAGAAAAAGAAATTAATATTTTGTGATCATATATAGTTTTACTAATGATTGCCACTGGTATCCTAGAGACAAAGACAAAGGCTTATGAGAGTGGGTTTTAAGGTGTCTAGAGTTTATTATAATTTGTTCTATTTGTTCCATTCTTAGTTTTGTTGTTAGTCTTTGTTGAGCTATGTGGATAAGGCCTTTCTTTAGCGTAAACCTCCTCCTTATTTGTAGATATCATATGGCTTGATGCACTATAATGTGTTTACTTTCTTTCTTGTCAAAATAAATAAATAAACAAAGGAACTTAAGTAATTTGAAATGTTTGGTGCATCAAAGTTATAATGGATAGCACATGCTGTTTGGTTTCGTTATCTTATCTCAAGTTTGGCCACAAATGGTGCTAACTTCTATAGTAGCACATGCTTTCTTAGCTGGCTGGTGCCATGGAAGTTCCATGTGTCATACTGAAATGAATTATGACTTATCAATATGGAGATCTCTCTATTGAGAAAGAAAATAATAATTTTATTTAGCAAGGTTTCTTTTTTGTTTTTTTTCCAAAACTTTTGTCCTTGACAAGATTAGATAAATGGTATCATAATCTTTTGGTCTGTTCAAATTGACATTGGAGAAAAAAGGACTCAAGCCTAGATCAATAAATCAGCCGAACGGAGGGAAATTTATTCCTTCCTGAAAACCACAATGATAAGAGAACAATTAGTCAACTTATTGACTAATTTTGCGAACTTAAACAATGTCAACTTAGATGAGACAAAATTTTAGATTCATCTAAAACATAAAGAAGAGAAAATGAAGAAATCATCTAAAAAACGTTTCTTGTAATTTTAAACTCAATGTTTCTTTATAATGTGAAAGATGATGAGGTGAACAAGAACGAGCTAGAAGAGCAGTTTATGAATGTATAAAAAGAAGAAGAGATTTGTTGAGATATGAGTAAGGAGGTAGTGGGCAATGCTCTTGGGCCTTGTATTATAGAAGGGTAGGGTGGGAGCTGGTGGGCTATGGCTTCATATCTCATATAATAAGAAGAGAAGAGAAGAAAAGATATATTAAAAAAATGCACATTCATGTGCATTTGGTAGCTTGGAACACAGGGTGAAACCTTCAATCAATTATATTGGTGGCAAATTCTGGACCTTGTTTCTGCAAAAAAAAAAAAAAACATTTATTGCTTAAATAACCACACTTGATGGGATATCATCTGGATGGAGGGTCTAAACTACCTGTATTTCTTGCTACTGCTATATTGTCAAACTATGACCCAAATGCTTTCTGAATTGATGAATTCCGTTCTATAGCTAGTGGGAATTGTAGCCCCCATTTGTCATTTTGAATTAATAATTTTATTGGACTATCAAGTATCTGGGGTGATACAGCCACATTAGGAGCTGCTAAAATAATATTGCTATGTTTTCCAAATTTTTCATTTACTCCTTTTTTTCTTTTTTTAATGAAAGTGTCCCCTCCTTTTGAAGGCATTACGATGACCTAAAGTTGCATTTCTCTCTGCAAATGAAAGTTTGTAACCCACTTACATGCTTGCTCCGTGTTGAAATCTAGAGTAATTAAGAAGGTAACGAAAACGCTTGTCTGTGCATTCTTGTCTTCACCTGAACAATAATTATCAAATAAATTTATTTTCTGACACATTTGACCAAGATGCGTCTTCAAATATTTCACTAACATGCATTGGGACAATTGCTGAATATCTGTAATTAAGTAGGTGGCCAAAGTCCATGGAGTTCGTCGCACGTGTTGAGGAGAGGACTGCACAGATTTGCTTCTCACCTCCTACCTTTTGTTGCATTATAAAACTCTGATATTTGATGTGGAAAATTGAAAATGGGTTCTCTATTTATTTATTTCTAACTATTTTCTTATAATTTCATCTGTTTCATATCTAGAGTCTCAATCATTTCCCTGATTGTAAGTTGTCTAGGATTAGCTAGAAATAGAATATCTGGTTGGATTTCTTTGAGCCAATAATTAGACAAAAAATCGGTGAGTGATTTAACATATTTAGATATGATTGATTTTACAATCTGAAGTCATTATAATCCAATCTTGATTTTACAATCTGAATCCATTATAATCTAATCTTTTTCCTTTTCTGTTCTGTTCTTTGCCATGAAAAAGTTGATTATGATCCTTATCTGTGGTTAATTATGGGATTCTTATTAATTATTAAGTGCATAGTTATATTTATACGTGTATATATATATATATATATATATATATATAAACTAATTTGACCTAGTCTTTCAACCAACCATTGGCAGGAGGTACTACTGGTAATATTGGGTATCGAAGCTTTTTGCAGGGAGGAAACAGATAGAGAGGAATAATTCTCTCCCTCCCTCCATTCTTTTTACTTTTCTTTTTTGGTTGATTAACTAATTACCAAACGAATCCTCTAGTAGATGGAACATGCTATTTTTTTCCAGCACATTATTTTATTTTTGTTATTTGATTGGTCTTTTATTTTTCTTTTTGTTTTTTATGCCAATTAACTCAGCCACTTCATTTTCAAGTTTTAATGAATTGAAGTTTTTGTGTTTGCCTTGTATTGACTTCATCAATTTTGATTTTTCACAGAGGTGTATAAGTTTTGATGTAATGTTGGTATCTCCTTGCAGATTTGCATCAGAATCGAGCATAATTCGTTACGCAAAGATAGCTATGCAGTTGCAAAATAAGACAGTCCGAGATGTGGCTTTGCGTTGCAGATGGATGACTGTAAGCCTTACTGTTCTCATATGTCTTTATTTAAACCCATTAGTTATTGTTTACCTGAATTGTAGAATGAATAGACTCATATATATAACCATATTTAGAACATATATCACAAGTGGCTTTAAGCATGCTACTACTCAAATAAGAAAGGCTGTAAACATTGGATTGCAATTCATATTTTTGGTATCATTTCTTAATTCGATTTCTGATGATTTAGCATTTCTGCTTGGTCAAAAGGATATTTATTCTGTGTTTTCCGAGACAAATTTTGTTCATGCAGATATTATTTGTTTTTTTTTTTTTTTGATATGAGCATGATCTGGTTTACGCTTTATGCAGAAAAAGGAAAATAGCAAGAGAAGGAAGGAAGAACACAATTTGGCCAGGAAAAGTAAAGACAAAAAGGTATGGTTTACTGATTCTCTCTTTTCTGTGTGCGTAGCTGTAGTAACTTTAGTGATTTGTGTTTTATTTGTTCCTTGACCCTGCTTAGTTGGTTATTTCTAAGAATGCATAAAATTAGGCATCAGCTAAAAAGCAAGTCTCTCTCTCTCTCTATGACACTCACATGCAGTCATTTTCTATTTATCTGTCTGTCTATCTCCTCTTTCACATGGGCGCGCTTGAGGAGATGCAAATGACTGTTTCCATTCACAGTGGAAAACTCTCTTATACATTAAGGTAGTGGACCGAAGCTCATTGACCATAGGAAAGTTATTGAGTTTAGCATAGTATTTTATATTTTTCTTGGTAGAGATGTTAGATGGAGATTTAACTAGTACCTGCTCCTAAGCAGCTATTTCTTTGGTGGAATTTGATGGATGACCTTAAGTTCATGTGGCGTGTTCGTTATCATATATGCTCAAATCACGTTATGTGTGAATTAGTATATATCAATGTCTTTTCCATCATCTTTTCTTTGAGGCCTTTGTTTTATTGGAGCAGTCTTTTGTCTGCTGATCAGTAGTTCTCTACTTCAACTGATTTTTAGACTTTGGAATATATTAGATTGAATAAGAAAAATTTTCTTTCAAAGTTACATATTTGTGATAATATTTTTTTAATATGATGAGAAATAGGGCATATTTATATTTTAAACCATTCCTTGGAATCATAGATACTTAGCAATAGATTTTGCTTGTGATTTTCAGGAAAGAGTTGCTGATCCTTCGACAAAGCCTGCTCATTTTGCAGCTCGACCTAATGTTTCTCCATATGCACCCCCAATGATTCCTATGGACTATGATGATGGTATTCCGTACAAAGGTTGGATTCTATCTTTGAAGATATTTAGTTCTAATAACTCAAGGTTTAGCGATGTGCTTTGTTGCTTCTTATATGCAAGTTTAATTTCCTTAAAAATACTATCTTTTAGTCTGCATTTTTTAATTAAATTTTCTCTAATCAGTTGTTTTCTGTTTTATCAAGATATATTTGGTATAATATAAAAGAAGTTTTATGTACATCGTCTTGAGGCAGAGAGACAGAGTCTTAGTCTATTATGTTTTATTACCTCACCAGTTGCATTGCGTTTTTGGTGTTTTCTTATATGCTATATTTGTTCATACCTCTTATAGCTGGCATCGAAGGTTGGTTGCTTGAGCTGTTTGTCAAAGAGGTTATAATATTTGGTTCAAAAAAAATGGTTAGACTTTTGAAGTAATTCAACAGTAGGTGTTGAAGCAGTTTTTCTTTCTCTTTTTTTAGCCTACATTTTTTGTGGCATGACTTGGTTGGTTCCCTTTTTATTTCTAGTTATCTGCTTAATAAACAAACAATTTCAAGTAAAGAAAAGAAAGGGAGAAAAGTGAGACGAAATTTTTCTGTTCTTACCATGGATACAGCGCAGGCATGTTTTTCCCAATTCTTTGCAGAATGGAGGTGACAGAAAAAGGGTCCAAGACATGCCTAATAATATTACAGAAAGAATTATAAAGTAGCTGCAATACTTCATTTGGTTGGCGTTTTTGCCACTTGCTTTTGAAAAATTACTGTAAAGAAAAGTAAAAGGTAAAAAGCAATATCATAATTTATTCGAAATGGGAAAATAATTAAAATGTAACATAAATTACTGCATAATTAGTCCATATAAAAGTAAAATAATGCATTTTGTCATTTAAAAGAATTATACATTTTGTGCATGATCTTTGAAAAAGAATTTTGCTTTTATATTTAAATGGGCTTGTTGCTTTTTTGCTCCTAAAAGCAAAAAGCAAATAGTAAAAGCACCAACCAAGGTAGCCTAGCAAATGTCTTTTCTGTTTTTGTTCTTCTGCAAATGAAGCCTGAATTTAGATTTACAGTGTCTGAAATTTGCTGAGCATGAAAACTTTTATGCTGTTTATGTTGTTATTGGAAATTTAATTGAAAGCTCCATTATGCTGTTGGACAGCCATTGGTGGTGCAACAGGAGAACTTCTGGAGCAGAATGCCCAAGCCTTCAATCAAATATCTGCAAATCTTGCAGCTTTCCAGGTGAAGTACCCATGTTCTGAATAGATCAATTTTACTTTATTCTTCTGTTTATTTAGTTTGCATTCCAGTTTTCAATGTGCAAGGACTAGTATCAGATTTGGGTCCCTTAACCCTGTCTTTTGAACATCTTGATTTCTCACTTCCTTTAAATCTGGTGTAAGGTATTTATCAAGCACATTGACTTTATGAAATCATCTACCCTGGTGCCAAATTCCTCTTTCTCTAATACATACTCATGCCTGCATGTGAAAGCAGTCAGGAAGTAGTGTGAGCACAAAAACTATACGGTTGGATACAACCAGGTCCAGTCTTCATGTCCATTAGTTGATTCAATAACTGGTAAAACAAGGAATTATTAAAGGGATTTCTCATTATGTCTAAATTTTACAAGGTTGGATGAAATTTAAAGGAGTGCTTTATTTCTATCTGTCCAAGAGAAGTAGTGTATGCTTCAAATGTATTAATAAATAAAAGCATTTGTTACTCTACAGGTGAAAGCAGTTGCTTCATTCTGAGTTCAGATTAGAATTAGTTTGTTTGGGCATTTTGTATGCTTGTTATAAAGCTACAGAAAATTATTTGTTTTGATATTAACATCATGATGGTATTGATTTTGTTCAAAGGTTAAAGGAATAAGTATAGCATGTCTGTGGATTTAGATTTCTGTATACCTTTACCTATGCTTTTAAATATTTAGAGAGTCTCTTCATTTAATATCAGCTGTGAATTTTTTTTTTTTTTGAAAGTTCATGAATTCATTAAAAACAGAGGGAACAATTGTTCCACCTCTGAAAGGAACAGCAGATTTTGTCCTGTTACACTTTCACTCAAGTACAACATACCAAAATCTACTCCAAAATCATAACACTTCCCCTATATACATTTCTGCACTCATCATCCCCTAATCACCTAAGTTAAAAACCCAGAGAGCCTCAAAGCACAAGAGGCCATAGCGAAAAAGACACAAAAACAAAGGGTCAGTATCAGCCCAGCTATACATTTTTCACAGCCATTCCCTGTAAATCCAACATGTAATTTTTTAGAGTTAGCATTCTTCAGAGTGTAGCTGCAACAAAGAACATGTAAAAGTGACATCAATTATGACTGTCATACCAGTAAATAGCATTTCTAGCTGTTCATGTGGATTAACCAAACATTCTGATGTGCTATTTGTTTGCTGCAGTTTTGGTGGTTCTCTAACAGAATTTGTCGCCTTTATCATTTTTCAGATACAGGAAAATATTGGTCTCCTCTGCCAAACTCGTGACAACATTTTAAAAATCATGAATGAGTAAGTTCCAGTTTTTGCTGAATTTCCCTTTCTATGATACTAGTATCTATTGTCTCATGCATTGCGTGTGAATACTTGTTCTTTCACTTGTTTTACTAACAATTATATATAAGATACAGATAATTATAAAATATAAAATTGTAGAAATAATTAAAATTTTGTAATATTAATTTATAGATGATTCAATACTATTAGATTAAGAAAAACATTTTTTTTACTCTTTAAAAAAATTTTTTTTTTAATGAAAGTCATTAAAATCAAAATTCTTATTTACAAATTAATACTATTACATTAAGAAAAGTATTTTTTAATGAAAGTCTTTCAAAAGAATTAGACTTTTTATTTACAAATTGGATAAATTTTATTAATATTTATTGGAAAAATTATTTTTAATGATAGTCACTTGATGTAATTAGGATAATAAAAAACATTTAAAATAGCAATTTAAAAATATAATGAGTAACAGCTTTCATCAATGCAAAATATTTTCAACATCTCTACTTTTGTACATATTATTGATATATGGTGATTGAAAGTTTGAGTTCTTTTTTATAAAAAAGTTGAGTTATTTAAACAATGTTCCAGCTTACGCACTGTTGCAAACTGTCTTTCTTGACATGATAATTTGATTATTTAATACATTGTTTTCTCAACTGCTAGGATGTATATGCATGAGTGTTTGGCACCTGTAGGTGCACGGTAGGCTTGGAATGCAAGTTTATCGTCGTGGATTTATAATTTATTTGAAAATATTTTTGCAGTGTTTTGTGTATTTGTGAGTGTCTCTGGGTTTCACTGGATTATACAGAACTACAAATTAATGTTTTTCTCATCTCTTTTGTTGACCTTACTGTTATACAATTGGAAAATATGCAGGTCTGCTTCTGTTTTACGTGTGCTAAGTATTGTTAATGACAGTTGAACCGTCTTGCTGGGCATAAACATTAGTTAGTATCTGCCTCTAGGAATGCGTATCTGTTGTTTTCATCCAGGTTTTAGTTGTCTGGATTGTGTTGTTTCTTTTAGATTCTGCTTGCTGTTGTATGGGGGAAAATTTATTATCAATGTTTTTGGAGAAGTTCCATTAGCAATTGGTTTATCTTTCTATTAATGCTTCATTCACTCCAAACCAAAAGCCATTGCATTCGACAATCCAAGTTTGTGCTGAAGTTAGTATATTTAGGCACCCTTATAATCTTTAGCATTGGAAGGTAAAATTTAGGAAACACAGGGGTGGTTGATGGAAAGGACTTAAAAGTTCAGCAGGTGCCCTTTGTATTTATGCTTAGGTTTGTTACATGTCTGTTATTTTGGCTTCCTCTCATATGGGAAGTGCCAGAGTTTACAAAAGATTAAATCACCTGACTTTATCTAATGATAATATAATGCAGTTTATTGAGATGTGTGGAAACTTCTCTTTGGGGGTTTGCTTGGTCTTGGCCATTTCTCAAATATGAGATAATTTTATATTTGCAACAATCCTGTTATCAGTGCCATTCAAAATCATCTTTGTTTTTACTGAACCCAGATTGTTTTTCTTAAAATAACTTACATTGTGTATTCTCTCTTGCTCTCTCTCTTCGGGGTACAGTAGTGTATCCTCTAGTAGTTATTATTTCATAAAAGTAATATTTCATTTTTTTATCAATTACAAATTTGCTAATGGATTAAATTCCTGCCAAGTGAGTATGCGATTTTGAAGAGGCTAACTAATTTTTGTATAACCAATAATGCTTTTGGATGCTTTTTTCTTGGTTTAGCTTGAGGATTTTTGTAACTTGATTATCGTTTCATTCACTAATATAATTCTTCTATGCTTCATTTGCAGCTTGAATGACATGCCAGATATAATGCAGCGATGCCACCACTTCCCGTGAAAGTGAATGATGAGATAGCTAGCACCATCCTACCTCCTTCAACCCATACGATGCAATCACGATCCTGCCTCCGACTGATCAAAGTCTCCTGATTAGTTTCTGCGTAACAGTGCATGGGACGAGTCTGTGCTCCTGCCTCAAACCTGAACGAGAAAATAACTGTGGATGAGGTTGACCCACCTTTTACCATTTGAAATAAATTCTCTTCCCTCCTTGTATGTAGAGCCTTGGTAGCTTCATGGTTCCTTTTGGTTTCTGTACTCGATAGTTTGTTTCTTAGCTGATACTGTAGGAGGTGATTTAGGGCTTGTATAGGGGCACATATACATTAGAAAAGAGTTTAAATATCAATTTTAATTCTTTGTTTCGTTATAGTTTTTGCAAATTTGTCTCTCCTTTTTATTTGTAGAGTGTTTTTCTTGGTCTACCGACAGGTGAGGCTGCGAATTGTGGATGTAGAAAGATTGTCTGGCGGGTTGGCTCACAGCATGGTAATGGGTTTGAACTTTGTATATCTGATATCTATTTTTGGGTAAATTATCACCCAAGGATCATGATCACGTAAATGCTATGATGTCAAGAGCGATGCAAGTGCAGCCGTTTGATTTGAATAATTTAGGGTGGAAGCAGCATTTTATTGACTGCAATTTGTAAGTAGCGAAATTTCCTTGCTAATGTCCTACATGCCCACCATTTGCGCAATAAATTATCCTCCAATGTACGTTCTAGAATTGGACTCGTCTCTACGGCGTAGCCGACGTTTTGATGGTAACCCTTTTATATTATATTATTGGGACGAATTCTTCAGAAAGCCTAAACAAATTCAAGGCAGGAAAAGGATTTCAACTTTCTATTGAAGAAACGAGCATAACTGAATCAATCCAGAGTCCTTGCCAAAAACAATATAAAAATTAAAAAGCTCCCTTGTTATGAACCTTCAAGGAGTGCACGTCAGTCATTATGTTGACGTGTGATGTGAATTATTTTGTTTGTCCCTCTTCTTATTAAATCTTTTTAAGATAATAACCCTTAAATCATCTGAATTCTTTTCTCCAAAAATTAAAAAGAAAAAGGAAGCAAACCTGTACATTTTCAAAGTAACTGTGCGTGAAGGTAGCGTTGTCATTTTCGAATAAGAAATTTAACCACGTAACCCAAACGATATGTGGAAGTACAATATTTCTCTTTGTTGTGTTTAAGCGACTTAAATGAAAACAAATAGACGAAGGAAACGTGGTCTAAAGACGGAAGCCACAAAGTTACTAAAAGCTAAAAATGGAGCCAGGCTTGTTGACGAAGGGTGTGACTTTAACCCTCACACGTAGGAGGGACAAACCTTTCACGCAACTGGTTGAGTTACCTCTAAGAAGATGCCATATGTCATTATCATAATTAATCAAACACATGGACCATCTTATACCTTCTTAATTGGCTATTATTTAATTTATGGCCTAAGAAGTAGCTTCATTTATATAGTTTAATAACCTTTTAAGTTTATATAGCACTTGATTGCTTAAGCAAATTGCAACCCTGATATTGTCATGTTTGTCATCATAGATTGAAATGTCATGGTTTTGTTCTTAAACTTTTATTTCTTTTTTTTTTAAATCCTTTTCTTAATTTGATTAAAAATATTGTTAATCCATTATAAAAATATCTATGATCATATATATAGAAGTAAGGATGTGGGTAAAATGTTTTATTGAGGAAAGCAGACATTCACTTTAATTAAACTTTGAAATTGTCATTTCAGATTAATTTTTTTGTTTATTATAATCTATTGTTTTAATAATAAAATTTATTTTATGAATAAAAAAAGAGTTTTAATTATATTGAACTGTTATCATTAGCATAAGATTTTTAAGATATTGATTCTTTATATAACTCTTAACTAGTAAAATTTCATTAAAAAAGTATTAGATTAGAGTTCATGAGTAATTAAATCTCAAATTATTATATATTGACAACTTTAATTTTAATATCATCCTAACGTCAAAAGATTTGACAAGTAAGGATTTTATTTTATTGATTTGGGCTTAGGAATTAAATATATGCTTATTTTCTTTGCATGGCAAATAAGAGGTTCTTCGAGACAAGGTAAAATTTTCAAATAATTTCTTTTTTTTTTCCTTTGATTCATTTCATTGAATATTACTATGCATATTTTTTATTTTGTTTCCATGATTATAATTTATCGATTTTGAAATTGAAGGGAAATATTCAAGTTTAAAATTAATTATACTAAATTAATATATCAAATCAATTTGCATGTTCTTATTTAACAATACCTGTCTTTGTATTGATAGATACTCAGACATTAGTGATACTTTTTTCATATTTAAATTTATTTTTATACAAATTAAAATTTTAAAAAATAAATATATTATGCTTGCAACCGTAGAAAAATGATATTTGAGTCAAATTTCGAAACAAAAACATAGGGAAAAATTGTATGGTCTAATCAATTAAGATTTGGATTTTCTTGGTTTAGTTAAACTTTAGTTAACAGATCGAAAAAGTACAGTGTCAAAGAAGGAGATGCCAGCCCCCCCTTGAATTGAATATCTGTTTATAACTTCAAGTTGCAGTATTAGGCATATGTCTTTTGTCACTTACCCACATGATTTTTTTTGTTTCAAAATCCATAACTACAGTTTTGTCATATTCAGACAACCGAAATTGCTCAGTTTCCTTTGGTTGTATCTTTTTGACTGTGCTTTTTTAGACAAAAACATGGAGAAAAAGAGGGCAATTTATTAATGAAGTGCAGAAGATGAAAAGGAAAGGAAACCGTGTGCAAACCTTTGTTTCTTCTGATTTTCTTCAATTATTTGGTTTTTTTCTTTTCTTCTTTTCCAAAATTTATGAAAATAAAGAAAAAGGAAATTGATCCCTAGTCTCCTTTGTAGCCTACCATTTTACTTTTAGCCATCCCTTTGGATCCAACGAAGACAAATTGATTTATTTTTACAAGTCAGCACATATGAAATATGACCATACTCTTGACGGAAAGGCAACCATCTTGACCTGAAAACTTGGTTGTTTCTTGACTTTTACGAGACACACACAGAGAGAGAAAGTGTTTTGGTTAGAATCGGATGCGTTTCAGACAACCCCACTTGAAACGAATGAATACATATATTTGGAAAGCTGAGGAGTTGTTGTAGTTTTCAGAAGTGGGTTCAGTTGAGAAACTTCAAACTTCCCTCCATCCTCTCTCTCTCTCTCTTTCTCTCTCTACACAAAGTATAGCCTTCGGCGCACATGCTTGGGTGCTTTCGTTTGAAACTTACAATGGAGATTTGATATGTAAGGAGGAAATTTGAAATTCACAGAGGTGTTTCTGTTGATGTTTCTTGACTTGGGTTTTTGGTTTTCAAGTTATAGAGCCTCCAGAAACACATCATTTGGAAGAGTCTAAGCTTCTAGAGTTGTGAACTCTTAAATTTCTATACAACCCTGTTTGAGTTTATATCAGAGTTTCCAGTCAGATTAAGTTTTAGGAAAATTCAAACTGATGTATCAAAGCAAAGATTGAAGATATATTAAAAGCTGTACCTAAAGGCAGCCATTGAAAGCATTTATTGCACAAAGTTTTCTCTCTGAAGTTTCTGTAAGTATAATTTCATTGTTAACCCATGTCCCTTGCATGCTCACTTCTCCCAATCTTCCTCTTCTTCTTCTGTTCTTAATTAATCTTTTTCCTTTCTTAATTCTGTCCTTTAATTCTCTTATTGGTCATTGTTGCAAGTTAAAGCTAAGCTAATTCTAATGCTATCATCGAGCCACCAGATTAGGACTTTGTCGGCCTGCAAACATCTGCAAGTAGCAGTTTCCATCATACTTCTTCTTCAATCTTTTTTCTGATTCTTTAAACAGAAGAAAACTGTTATTTTGTGTTTCTTTTTTGTTCCTTTAGATGTCTAGAGGGTCTAGATCATGTCGGTTAAAAAATGTTCTTTGCTTGTCGAGAAGTCATTCCTTTCAAACCAGCCTGCTTTTAGAAAAGTTTTTCAAACCCTTTCAAACCAGCCTGCTTTTAGAAAAGTTTTTCAAACCCTTTTGACAGTCCTACACAATATAGGCAAAAAAATAATATCTTTCTCCATTTACACTTAAACTAGATACCCTTTTGCTTTTCTTTTGCTAAATCTTATTATTATGTGCGTCAAAGTTCCCTTGTTTCCAATCCAACTGAATTTGCTAAGGAAAATCTCAACACTCAAACAAAGTAAACTCAAGCTCAATGCTCTTTCCTGTAAATTTTTGAAAGATTATTGTGTACCTTTTTCCTTGTTTTCATATGAACTGCAATGGTTTTTTCTTAGTACTTATCCCAATAATAAATTTGAAGATAATTGCCTAATATAAATTATCTGAACTCAATCATATAGGGGTGCATGGGGATAGTGTCTTTGTGCCTAGCAATATTCAAACCCCTTCTGTATTAAAGCCACCATTTTTGATCAGTTAGGTTCCTTTTTTACAAAGTATTAGGAACTTGTTTGCTGAGTTTCAGTGGTGTTTTAACTTGTTGAATGGGTTAGTTGTTCCATCCCTAGTGAGTTCATACAGCACTTGCATTTAATGGGTTTGTTCCACTTTGCCAGGAAAACAGTAGTATTAATGATTCTTTGATCATTTGTCAAAGCATTCTAATTCCAAACTCATAAATAATCTTTTTCCTTGTTTGACAGGGTAGAAATGGGATGCCCAAATGCCACAAGACTGCTTCTGCCCTCATTGTTTGCGCTGCTGATTTTAGCCTTAACCTTCACAGAAACTACCGGGCAATTCGATTCAGCTAGTGCTTCTCTACCAGGTTTGGCATAAACTTCTTTTGACTTCTCTATTTCCTTTTTCCATCATTTAGAAGTCAATTGTCTTCTTTGCAATTAAGAAAAAAAGCATTAAATATATATTTCATATAAAATAAAATACGTCTGTTATGCAATTTGATACAAATTTCAATGAAAATGTATAATATATGCTTTGAATTTTTGAGTCAAAATCATAAAGGATGGTCCACGAACTTGGCATTTGTTTTGTCAAAAGTCAACCTATATCCTTTGCCGGTAGCTAAATAAATAAATGCAATCAGTCTTGAAGGAAGCATTAAAATATAGTATAAATTATTCTCAATTTCTGGTCAATTTGATAAATAATATGGGCCAAGTCTGGTTGTATGACAAATTAGTTGGGCTAAAACACAAGTTCAATTTGGGTCTAACCTAATGATTCATCATGGGGCAAGCAGCATGTGTTCTTGTTTCCAAAACATGACAGAAAAACTGATATATCTATCATTTTTTTTATGTTGCATGTATTGATTAGATACAAATTCAATCAATGTGTCACGACCCGTGAGACAATCAGATGATACTGTGAGGGTGGATCCATTGGACAATTTCAACAAGTATAGAGGAGGATTTGACATCACTAACAAGCATTATTGGAGTGTAATTCTCTGAACCCTTTCAGTTACAATTTTATTATTAATTAAATGGATTTTTTAGTTGAAGTTAATTTTTTTTTATTAAAAATAGCTGAGATTATGCAGACAGCTTTTGAAATTAATCTCAGAATTTCCACCTTGCTTTTTCTGCAGTCAGTTATATTTACGGGGGTTCCTGGGTATGCAGTTGGACTCCTATGGCTTTTGTTTGGAATTTTATATGGAGGCTATCTCGCGGCAACTGCTTACTGTTGTAAAAGAAAGGGAAAGCCTAAGACAAAATCACTCTGTCACAACCAATTTTGCTTATGGCCTATTCTCCTAGCTGTAATCTTCACAATCCTGGCAATGTAAGTGCTTCAACTCTCTAGTATAATGATGCTGCAGCACTTCAAAATTTGATTGAAATTCTCATATATATGTATATTTCAATTACAAAGATCAAAAGCAATAGAGGATTCGTTAGAAAATGTTCATGAATTGTGGCAAGCATAACCCACCACTGATCAAACACTGTATATATTGTGTGATCCTAATTTCCTTGCAGTGCTGCATCTGGTTTAGCTCTTGGGGGGACTGCTAAATTCCATTCTGAAGCGAAGACTGTGGTGAACATTATTATGCGCACAGCAAATGAAGCATCAGAAACAATATACAACACTACAGGGGCAATGAAAGAAATGAGAGATAACTTGGGAGAAACTAATGGAACTGGAGAGGCAACTAGCTTTCTTACCTCCACATCTGAGAAACTGGATGTTGAAGCAGCAGATATAGAAAGACAGGCTAGAAAAAACAGACGATTGATTGACAGGGGTCTCAAGATAGTGTAAATCTCTCTCCCCTTCTTCTTTCCCCACCCAATGAGAAAAATTCCAATTGCATATCAATTAGAAGGATGTTGACCCTTATATTTATTTGTTGTTACAGGTTTATAATAACCATTGTGACTATCTCCTTGAACCTGGTAGCAGTTATTGCTTTGTCAGGTATGTTTAGAAGTGTTTCTGAAAATTTTCATTATCATAAACAAAACAAAATTTATAATCCTTATCAAGAAGGAAGTTGCCTTAAACTAAACTTAGAATATTTATATTTAAATCGAAAAGGTTGAAATTATAGTTGCCTAGCCTCTTGAAGCTGTCAAACTTAAAGGTATAATAATGATGACTCCAAGATAAATTTTGGATTCTTCCTATCTATTACTCATGCTATGGTTCTTATGAAAGTTGAATGATTTTCCTTATGCAGTGACTGGAATTTTGAGAGTACGACGAGCACTTTACTGGTAAGGAACTTGACCATTCATGAATCTAACTCATCATGCATGTTGCCAATCACTTGTTGAAAAGTGAGAAAACTGACGTGAAGAATATTTTATATCTTTCTCCTTTCAGGCTAATTGCAATATGTTGGTTCTTTACAATTCTATGCTGGTTGTTCTTCGGGATTTATTTCTTCTTGGAAAAGTAAGTCTAAGGTTTATCTATATTCCTGCTTATTTATCAATTCTCAAGATTCTCCTAGGTTTGCTCGAATTGTTTGCAGGCATAACTGATTGCTCAAATAATTTATCGAATTGCCAGGTTCTCAGGTGATACATGTACAGCTCTAGAAAACTTCAAAGAAAATCCCTACAACAACAGCTTGAGTTCAATCCTCCCTTGTGATGAATTGCTCTCTGCAAAACCAGTCTTATTTGATGTTAGCGCTGGAATCTACGACCTTGTTAACGAGGTAAATGTCATTGTAATTTTAGTTCATATGTTACCTGAACAGGGTATTCTGCTGATAAACTGAAGGTTTAAGTTTTAGCTTACAATCTTTAGAACTGGTTTGAATATGTAGCATTTCATGACATTAAATACATCTCTTCGTGGCATTCAATCCTGCAACTGCTTAAGTTGAATTCAACTTCTGAAAGTAATCCAATTGCATTCAAATTCATGAAACTTTGAGGTCTCATACAATAGAAAAGTCTTGAGAGTGCAAAGGCAAACATCAAATTTGTCCTTTCAATTTCTATTTTCTAATTACAAGACAATTTACTTATGATTCAATTCGTCTTCTATTGACTATTCTTCAGGTGAATTCAAACATATCACTCCTGCAGGCAACAACATATCCCAATCTTGCTTATGTTTGCAATCCTTTCTCTGCGCCACCTGAATATACATACCGGCCAGATGACTGTCCTGCTAATACGATTAGGATTGGCGACATACCAAAGGTATGCAGAAGGAAAAATCCAATATGGTTTATGCATTGTAGCTAGCATCTCCAGTAATATTTCTCACTCCGTAACTACAAAGGAGAGACAGCTTGATGTCTGATTGACTCTCTTTGCATCTCTTTGTAGATATTGTCCGTATTTACTTGTTCTGATGCCAATAATGGGACCTGCAAAGAGGGAGAATTCATATCCACTAGTCAGTACAAAACAGTGGAGGCTTACACAAGTTCAATCCAAAACCTACTAAATGCTTATCCTGGCATGGAAAGTCTAGTAGAATGCCAGTCAGTGAGTGACGCATTTTCTGAGATCCTTCGCGAACACTGCAAACCATTGAAGAGATCCGTGCGAATGGCATGGGCTGCAATGGTGTTTCTCTCAATCATCATGGTATTTTTGGTTCTGATATGGACAGCAGAAGCTCATCACGAGCAACAACTTCATTCTTTGGACGGTTCTGTGAAACCTCAATCTGCAACAACAAATTCATTGGAATCCCAAGCAAATAATGAAGTGATCAAAGATCACTCGAACTCGAATTCAGTCTAGAAATTGCAAATTTCGATATTGTTTATTTTGGAAGACAATGCGCAAGCAGCTTCCAGGAACGCCGGCTAAAGCATCAACAATACTAGTTTGTACAGGTAGAGATACAAGATCGCAATAAGGATAGAGATGGATTATCTAGATAGGAAAAATAGAACACGGGCCATTTTTTTGTCTCCATAGGAAGGAAAAAGATTGAAGTTTAGTTTGCATTTTCTACTACCCTAGCGTTACAGATTTTGCTTCTGTAATCTAATGTAGTGTCCAATACGGGGATTAACCCCATAATATGGTGTAATACTCTAATTGTTTAGCAATAAAAAACAATTCCTTCATCTAGATTTTGGTTGTAGGATATTCATATGTATAGCCACATTGAAAAATGAGCTAGCTTTTTTTTTTTTCAACTAAGTTGGAAAGCTATTAAAGGCATTAATTATTTCTTTTGGTTGTCTGATTAATTATTATTATTATTATTATCATTTTGCATTTTCATTTTATTATGTCCATTAATTGTTGCCTTTCTTTACTTCCCTAGCTCATCTAATAATACGTAAATTTTGATGGTTTTTTTTTTTGGTTTAAAAAAAGAGAGACAATTCAACAAAAACTATATATTAAAAAATTACTTTGTAGCAAGAATGGAAATCGCAACCTTGAATTGGTGCTCCCTTCCTATTCCCTTTGTAATATTATGCCATATGTCCAACAAACAAAGTTTATTAACGACAATATTTTGCTCGTTGAATTTTTTTTCTCCCTTTCCAGATAAAAATAAATTTTACTTGAATGTTATGAATACAAATTAATGTCATTTTTTTATATAATAATAAATAAGTCCTTAAACTATTTTAAAAAATTAAAAAAAATTATTTTTTTATTACGTTTAAATGAAATACATGTACTTTTATTTTGAATCAAATAAGTCCTTGTAACTAATGATTGACTAATTGTCATTAGTTAAAATACTACTTGTCATTTTATATTCACATAACACTGAAATAACATTGATGTAAAAAGTGAAAAATGTTAAATAATTATGTAAATATGTCAAATTAATGTATCACATTATTATCAATTATAATACGTCAACATATCATATTATCATCAATTATGATATGCTAGCATGTCATATCAACGTCACACGAGATAAAATAACAAATGATATTTTGATTAAGTCAATCATTAATTATAAAAGTTTATCTGATTTAAAATAAAAATACAAGAGTTATTTGTATTAAAATAAAAGTATAAATGCTTAATTGATTTTTATTTGAATTTTTTAAAATAGTTTAAGGGTTTTTTCAGATGTTACACTTTTTTTCTAAAAAAAAGTTCAAGTGTTTTAAGAAACTGCTCATAAAAATAAACATTTATAATAATAATAGTAACATTTATTAGATTCGGGTAATTGAAATTCAAACAAAAAATCACTTGTTTACCATTGGACCCAGCACGTTTGGGGCATGGCTATGGCTCTTGGAAAGGCCCAACCACATGGTTGGACCAGCCGACCTCCCAATGCCAAAATGCTTAATTTTTCGTATTTTGATGCACTATAGTCTATTGAAAAAGGTAATCACTATGCACCAACCATTAGGTAAATTTTAGATGGATGGAGAAGACAAAATATATTGGCAGCAAATTTTAGATGGAAGGACTTAAACTTTGGAAAAAACATGAATGAAATTCAAACATGTACGAAACTTTTAGGGTTCAAAAGTGTTATTTTATTAGTTATTATTATTTAAATGCAATTTCGTCAGCCATTTATAAGAAACAAAAAGTAAAAACTATAATATATATCATATGTAAGCATTTTGACAAATGTTCGCTTTCATTCAAAACTTTGGAATATAATTTTATTTTTTTCATAGGTCAGCTTAATCCTATATCTTAGTGACCCATCAATGATGTAATCGTATGTTAACAATTTATTGGGAAATATAAAACAATATTTTGACTAATGGATGCTTATAAAATACACTTGTTAAGATGTTATAATCTTATTTTAACATCACATGTCTCATGTTTTTCTTTGTATTAAAAAGGGTATAATAATATATATTCCATCAAGTGCAGCACAGATAAAGAGAATTCATAAAACTGACATTAAATCCGATGGAATGAATAAAATTTGATAATTATATAACGATTAGTAGTATTGTTTGTTGACGTGATGCCTTTCTCTCATTCGTAATAAATTTCGAATCATTCTCTGGTATTCCTCTCCTATTTTAATAATTAAAATAAATCGTGTAATGTATGTGATGTGAGAGGGTCCAATAACTTGTATGGAAGAGAGCATATGTTCAAATTTAAAATAATTAAATTTCAGCACCAGGTCTTCACCTAACATCCTCAACAAAATGTGGACTTTCTTGTCATTATTTTATATATATTTGATGTGGTACTTTATGTACTTTTATTTTATTAAGTGAGTTATGTCATTTTTCTATATATAATATAATAAATAATTTGACAAAAAAACCAGATTCTAGAAAAGAAAATAGTCAATGAATTACATAGGATAAAAGGAGATCATATATATATATATGGACAAGTTGCACTATTTGTAAAATGTATAGAGTTGGTGGGAATAAAAGTATCCAAAGTTTGAATTTGATCAAATATAGAGGGAGACCTATCTCCATCTTTGACAATCCTTTGGGGTATAATTCTATAACATTATAACTTTCTAGAGAACATATAAATTAATAAATAACAGACAAAAACAATAACATTTGTCAACTCTTAACCTAACACAAAGATCAAACTTCTAATGTGGATGATAATAGAAGCTCCTCATTGAGGAGAAAAGTCAAAGAAACGTGCTGATTTTCAAATACTGCTTCCTATACTTTTAATATTGAGCTCTATTAGAAATCAATAGCACTATAATTCCTTGTTTCAGTCCTTTTAAGATTGTAAACAAATTAGCATAGCCAAATCTTTCCAACCTTCAAATGGCTGTCCTACCAGACACTCTCAAAGTTCTTGAAGATACCCATGTATTTCCTCCACCAGGCTCAGTTCCCACAACTTCTCTTCCTCTTACCTTCTTTGATATACACTGGCTTGGTTCTTCTCCCATGCAACGCCTTTTATTCTATGATTTCCCATACCCTACCTTTTATTTCACGCAAAGCACTCTTCCCAATCTCAAAAGATCTCTCTCACTCACTCTGCAGCATTTCTTCCCCCTTGCAGGCAATCTTGTGTTCCCTCCACCTCCTCAAAAGCCTTATATTCTGTACAAAGAGGGTGATTCTGTTCAGTTTATCGCCAAAGAATCCACGGCAGATTTCAGCCATCTCAAAGGCGACCATGCACGACATGTTCAAGAATTTCAAGCTCTTCTCCCCAAACTGAAACCGGCAAGTACGTACTCACATAGCACGACTAGTACTGCGTGCATGCAGAAGCCTCTCATGGCCATTCAGGTCACTCTATTTCCGAAGGCAGGCATTTGCGTAGGTGCCACGTTTAACCATGTTGCAGCAGATGGTAAGGCGTTTACTCATTTTATGAAATCATGGGCATCCGCTCATAGATCTCAAGGCGATCTCATGACTTGTCTGAACAAGTCCCTACCCGATTACAACAAGGATTTGATCAAAGATCCTCTGGGGCTAGCGTCCATTTTCATGAAGGACAAGTGGAATTGGGAGGATTTGGACAGCATTCCCTATGACAAGTTTCGGGTCACTTTTGTCATCAAACGATCCCAGGTTGAGTTATTGAAAAATTGGGTCACAAGGAAGTGCATGGAAGAAAATGGATCGGAGACATTAAGGACGTCAACTTTTGTGGTAACATGTGCTTACATGTGGGTTTGCTTGGTCCAATTACGAGAAAGTGGAACTCATGATCTTTCATCAACCGATAGTTATAACATGCTTTGCCATTTCATTTTTCTGGCAGATTGCAGAGACCGCCTGAAATTGCCTGCAACATACTTTGGGAACTGCCTCGAGCCACGTTTTGCAGCAGCTAAGAAGAGTGAGCTGCTTGGAGGGAAAGGAATTCTCGTGGCTGCAAAGGCTATTGGGAGAGAAGTCATGGAATTGGAGAAAGGAGCATTGAGAGAGGCAGAGAAATGGTTATCGAGGGCAGAGGAAATATTCAAATTTGGACGCCATGTTTGCATTGCTGCATCACCAAAATTGCGTGTGTATGAGACAGATTTTGGGTGGGGAAGGCCAAGAAAAACTGAAGTGGCTCACATTGGTTCTTTTGGATCCATTTCTATGGCTGAGAGTAGAGAAGAGGAAGGTGGTGTTGAGTTTGGCTTAGCACTTGCTCAAGATGAATTGGATAGCTTCAATGCTGTTTTTGAGCAAGGCTTATTAAAGTTGCAATAAACTGTTAAATTACGATTAACTAATTGTTGGAGCTGAATATAACAAACTATGTACATCTTTATATACAAGTATAACAAAATCTAAACTTTATTACAGGTGATACAAATGATCATAACAGATATTGAGATTCGATTTGCATATCAAGAATTGTTGATGAAATCAAATCTGAATCGTATTGTCTTCAATTCAGATTCTCTTGTTGATGTTCCTGTTGCTGGAATAAAGTGTTTGCTGCTGAGATCAAGTGTGATAGATTTGATCTTCATTTCAGAATTTCTGCTTACTTCGTTGATGCTTTTGCCGCTGATATGTGAGCTGAGCTAATTATTGAAGTGGCTGCTGATATGTCTTGAATTGTTGCTGTTGTGCTTTGCTTAGAGTGCCTGCTGTTGCAGCTGCTTCTGTTTGTGATTTCCTGCCACCATTGATGTGAGCTCCAGCTGCTGCTGAAGCTTTATTTTAAGCTGTCGAGGTTCCGTTTTGAACTTGTGCTCGATCCTTTACCCTGAAATGGTACCTATATATTGTGATAAAACTCATAGCATTAGCATCATAGTGTATCACCATACCTATAGGGATATATTTGATTACGCTGAAATGCTGCCATTGATCTTTTACAAATTGAAGCCTTGGGGGAGCATATTGTACATTTGTTTCATTTCAATAATGAACTTTCAAATAGGAACACTTTAGTGGTTGCTATTATTTACTTGCTAAAACAACCTTTAATTAATCATTTATTAGTAGATCGTTAATTTTGTTTGAAGAGCAATGGCAATTTTATTTATACTGGAGCCTGGAGGTGATATTATCACCATCTCCGTAAGAATTGTATAGCCTGAAATAAAATAGGCAAACAGCTCCCTGTGATCAGCTTATGGCAAGCAGAGACGACCAAAGAACAAGGCGAAAAGGCTTACAACAACCAATCACTTAAACCGCGTTTGGCTTCCACAACAGAAAACAGAGCAGCCAAGCCCTTTCTAAGCAGCAATAGGCCTATCTGGTTGTGGCAAGACTTTACATGAGTTGATTAAATCTCACTATAGCAGAACTTGAGACACATTCATTTGCTTTACAGACTATAAATAGGCAGCGAAGTCTTTTTTTTTTTTTTGAATAGCAGATGTATTGATCAAAAGGAAAAAGGGGGGAGAATCACACAAAAAGAATCCGTTTGTCATCCATAGCACCCCATATCCATCAACCACCACAGTCCAAAGCCAGGACCCCTGAAGGGGAAGACATCAGAAGCAGAACCACAAAAACCACAAAAAACAGCCCAGCAGAACCACAAAGACCACAAAAAAACAGCCCCTAAACAGACTCCCTTTGAAGTATATGGGGGAATCAAGACGAGTCATCGTTGACCTTATACAGACCCATTCATTCACAAGAATTACAAAAGAATAGTAACTGTAAGAATTTTCAAAGGTGTCACGCCTTTCCCCTGTATGCAGGCAAGATAACATAGCACAGAAGCAGGGAACAGCAGCGGGAGGGGAAAGCTTATGTGCCAATAACCCCACAGGCAGAGAAGTAATTTGTTCGTGTAAATCTGGATTTTGCAAGTCCATATAATAGTCAATAAGTTATTGGAGATATTCTTCATCCTCTAAACAACTTGGTCACTGTTATTTGCTTAAAGGATGGCATTTTCCATAATAAACGAGTGTGATGATAGCTAAGACGAAAGCAAGGAGAATCCTGCCTTAATTGTCATGTGTTCGACGACGAAGCTAGAGTCCTCCGCTCTACGGAGTTCGGAGAATACTCGTTTCATAACCCCTTTATCATCAGGAAAGAACCTTGGCACAGACATTGAATTTCATGAAACCACTAATGGGTTTGACCAATATTGAGCCATGGGCCGAGGTTTTGTGTCTGTGGTAAAGGCCATCCATCTCCTTTATCTTTCTGCAATCGTAAAAGGGTTATTTTTAAAAATATTTTTTTTATAATTTTAATTATTTTTAATTTAATTAGATAAAATTATTTTTAATAAAATTACACGCTACGATGTTACACGTTATGTATAAAAATATGTGATATATCATTATTAGGTTATTACACGTCATATACAAAAGCATGTGACGCGTTATGATTAGATTATTACACATCATATTGAAAAAAAAATATTATTGTTACAAGTTATGTAAAAAAACGTGTTGTATTGTTATGGTTAGGTTGTTACATGTCATATACAAAAATATGTGACATGTCATTGTTATGTACAAAAACATGTTACACACCATAGTTAGATTGTTACACGTCATATTGAAAAAAAATACTATTGTTACACGCCATGTTGAAAAAAATATTGTTATTACATGTCATGTATAAAAACATGTTACACGCCATGATAAAAAAAAGTTATTACACGTCATATTGATAAAAAAATATTGTTGTTACACACCATATTGAAAAAATATTGTTGTTACACGTCATATTCAAAAATAATTTGTTACACTTTAATGCTTAAAATGTTGTTGTTACATACGAACAAAAACTTCTAATCCTCTCAACTTTCTTCATTTTTTTTTGTTTTTTTTTATAATTTGATACCGATTAAAGTGTTTCTAATATGTTTTCATAAATCAAAACATAAATTTTCTTATCTAAAACACCTATTTCGACTAAAAATAATTTTTTTTTTTAAATCTAGGTTTATAAATTTTAAAATTTTGAGTTTATTGGTGTCTAAGTTCCGAATTAATTCAATTAAGAGCTATTTCAAATATCTAAGATCATTTTTACCGTTTTAGTTTTATCCAAAATACCTAAAAATCAAATTCTCCAAATAGTCACCTACCCAAACACATCAAAACCATTGCTTGGTGTCTTGAAAGAATCTAAAAATACGGGAGAGAGAAATCAGAAGAGATGAATGTCGAAGAGAGAAATCGATAAAATTTAAGAAAATGAGATGTTGAGAGAGAGAAATCAGAAGTACAAATAGAGAAAAATTATGATTAATGGTTTAATTTATTTGAAATAGTTTCAAAGGTATTTTTCTCAAATCATAACAAAATATGACTAAAAATAATTAAATTTATTTTGATAATTATTTTTAAAATATCTTTATCAAAAAAGGTTATTTCTCATAATCTTCTCATTGTAAAAAAAGAAATTAAAAAAATCCTTTTCCATTGAGAAGCTTATAATGAAGTTCATGCTTATACAGTTAAAAGAGATTTTAACATGTATAAGTGTGATTTTAATTGGTGCAACCAATCTCTTTCATTGATCAAGTTAGGTATTTTTTTTTTTCTTTGAGGAGAATTTGGTAGAATAGTTGATAGGAACATGATGAAGACACCTATAGAGATTAAAGGAGACAAGTAGTTTACTATTCTAGACGTGACTATAGCTTGTGCAAACTAGCTAACAACATAAAACAAAGGCTCCCAACTATTATTATGTAAAGGATTAGTAGTAACTCGTTGGTCTAAAACTAGAGATGAAGCGAACTAGACCGCAAGCAATATAAAATGACGCATAGAAAAGTACCAAAAGCACGTTACATATGAGCGGTTGGTGAGGAAATAAATTGTCTTGTTTGTTGTCGGTCCAAGTATTGCATCACACAGAATACCCTTTTCACGTGGGCCGTTGGCTCTATCTGAAGCTGCTAATTGAATGTAGCATCCATGCCTTACTTTATCTATGTTTAATGCAATTATATGACATGGAAACCGCGAGAAAGTGCGGGACTAAGTTTAGATAACGTAGAACTTGGTAGGCGGCCGAAACTACTCCTGCTTCCGAGATCCGAATGAGACACATAATCATTGCTTTATACCGAAAATTGATTCGCAAAAGGATTGCGGTGCTTCATCTCGTGAATTCAAAGCCATGCACCTGATTCTAGGCAAGCGTGACGAACTGATCGTCTGCATTACTATTTACTGCACCTCTAGTTTTATATAAAGCTTGCGTGAGCAGAAGTTTTCTGATCTGGCTACCTCTCCACAGTATGGCTCAACATTGCTTCATCAAGTTCCTTGAAGCTAGCCATGTCTCTCCACCGCCGGGCTCAGTTCCCACGACCTCTCTTCCTCTCACTTTCTTGGACACCCTATGGATTTCTTGCTGTCATATACAACGCCTTTTCTTCTACAAATTCCCCTACCCGACCTCCCATTTCCTGCATAACGCTCTCCCCAATCTCAAAACATCTCTCTCACTCACTCTGCAACATTTCTTCCCTTTTGCAGGCAATCTCAAGTTGCCTCCACTTCCTCAAAGGCCTTATATTTACTATGCCGATGGTGATTCTCTCCCGTTTGTTGTCATTGAATCCACAGCAGACTTCAAGCATCTGATCACAGGCAATCGTCCAAGACATGCTCAGGATTTAGAAGATCTCGTTCCCAACTTGCCACCGCCAAGTATGTCCTCCGATGGCGACAATATTTGCAAGCAGCAGCCGCTTATGGCCATCCAAGTCACTGTCTTTCCTAATGCCGGTATTTCCATAGGTATCACCTTCTGTCATGTTGCAGCTGATGGGAGGGCCTTTGGTCATTTCACCAAGTCCTGGGCATCTATTTGTAGGTCACTAGGGGACTCAACTTCTGTTCGCAATATTATTTCCCCACCTAACTATAGCAGGGATTTGATCCAAGATCCTCGAGGAATTTGGACCATTTTTCTCAAAGAATTATATGATTGGGAGACTTTGGAAAGAATGACTCCAACAGACAATGTTCGAATCACGCCTGTAATCAACAAATCCCATGTTGAGATGTTGAAAACATGGATTGCAAGAAAGTATGTGGAAGAGACCGAGAAGGAGCCGCCCAGATTGTCAACGTTTGTGGTAACCACTGCTTTCATGTGGGTTTGTTTGGTCAAACTGAAACAAAGTAATAAAACTCCTGATCAACGTTTAAGAAATGATGATGCGATTTGCGTCTTTACTTTTCTAGCTGATTGTAGGTACCGCCTAAGATTGCCCACAAATTATTTTGGAAACTGTCTAGAACCGTGTGTTGCAACAGCAAAAAGAAGTGAGCTAATTGGAGAAAATGGGATGGTTGTGGCTGCAAAGGCTATTGGAAGAGAAATTCTGGAGTTCGAGAAAGAACCATTGAGAGGGGCAGCGACTTGGATATCAAGTGGAAAGGAAGTCTTACGTAAATGTGAACACTACATAACACTTGCAGGATCGCCAAAACTGCGAGTTTACGAGACAGATTTTGGGTGGGGAAGACCAGCAAAGAGTGAGGTCGTTCACCTTGGTTCTCAAGGATCGATTGCCATTGCTGAGAGTAGTGATGAGGAAAGTGGCGTTGAATTTGGCGTACCCCTTGCTCCAGATGAATTCGACAAATTCAATGCTATTTTTGAGCAAGGTTTATTGAACCTGTGTAAATAAATTGTTGTACGATGGAGCGGTTGGTTGGTTTATGTGATGTTTGCTTCTACTTAAAACATTAAATAATCAAATGTTTTGTCCTTTTAAATTGGTCTTCAAGCTTAGGTTAGGGGAGAGAAAGAAGAAAACAACAAATTATCACCTCCACATCCTTTCATCATCCTCCAGTTCAATTAAAAGGTCTTGACTTACTATGCTATATCAAGTGTAATACAGGAGTATCATCCAACAGGATTGGCATAGACGAGTTCAGACTCAAGACACTCAGTTGCATTAACTTCTATTTCATGCTACCCTTCAATATTTTACCATTAAATTTAGATTTAATAATATTTGATATATTAATAGTGTATAATTTTTATTAAATAATGTTACTTCATTAGTAAAGTAAAATTAAAATTTTTTAAAAATTTAAATTTAAATATTAAAAAAATTTAATAATTAATTAAATAAAAAATTTCTCTCTCCAACTATCTCACAACATTCTTTTATCGTTTTCTTCTTTTATCTCCCTCTAATTCTATCACCAATTTCAAACATGATTTAATTTTGAAATACGCATAAATCTTGAACAACAAAGTTTGAACCTACTTGAAACTAATATGGAATTTATTTTTTTTATTTTTGACATAATATTTAAAATTTTTTAAATTATTTAAAAAATAAAAAAATTAAATTCTTTTATTATATCTACTAAAATCTTTATTAAATATGTTTTTAAAATAAATTATTAATAAAATTATTACTTATTATTTTATATTCATATAACATCCGTATATAATGTGAAAGATGAAAAATATCATATTATTATATTATTATATTAAATTATTATTTATGACATGTGACATAAAAATAATTAATTAATTATTAATTATAAAAATTTATTTTATTTAAAATAAAATTTTAATTAAATATAATAAAATAATAAAAAATTTTAAACATTTTTTTAATGTTATATTGAAAAATATGGCTGTTATTAAAGATTTAGTTATTATGGGTTAAGTTGAAAAATTTAGTTGTCAGCGTCACAATGAACAAGTTGTTACGTGTCAGCCCTTTCGTAAGTCACAAGCCCAGTTGATAACTGTAAGGAAGGAAGGAAAACGAAGTAAGAGAGCGAAGCCGAATGGAGCAACCGCCATCATCACCGGGAACAAACCCAGTTGACCTGAGGAACTGCGTAGAAGAGCTTGTGAAGTTCACTCTCCACTCTCAGATGAACGGAACTCTAGAATGGGATATTGGGCTCTCACAAGAATTCTGCTCTTCTCTCCTCGATCACCACTCAGCCGACCCCATCTCCACTATTGCCAGTAAGAAATGAAAAAAACCCAACAAATAATCTTCTTTTTTTTTTTCTGTGGAACTAAATATGTAATTGATAGTCCCCATTTGTATTCTATTTGCTGTCCAGTTTTTTTTTTCTTTATTTTTTTCAATTACAGTATCTACTTCATTTGGTTAGAGGTGGGATTCATTTCTTTGTACTTATGGAGCAGATTCTCCAGGAGTCTCTCAAAATCCTTTATACATCCAGTTAGCATCGGCCTTATATGAAATCATAACTTTTGGTTCACTTCAAGCGTCATCTAAGTGTAACAAGTTGGCATCTTCTTATGAAGGCAGTGGCTTGAAGCAGAAAGAAGAGTGGATTGACTTAGTTCACAAAAAGGGATCTGAATTAGCTGAAGTTTGTACATCTGATGATGATGGCTTTACCTTTTCCAGTTATATCCATAGTTAATGTGCATAGCTAATCATTGCATTTCATCAGATTTTGAAGAACATCAATTTTGAACTACATGTTCAGGAGCCTTTCTTCACTCAACTAAAGGGTATTATTCTGTTCCACAAATATTTATGCTAATGATTATGCTCTTCCGTTTCTTTGGTTTTTATATCAGCATTTATTCCATTCTTTATTTCTTTACATTAGTTGTTTCTCCTTTTTAATAGGTAAGTTGGGGCAGGGGCATTTGAACTTGGGACCTGCATTTTGGAGCTAAAGTGCAGCTACAGTTTCAATATTTGCTCTTTTCTATTACTCCTTTAGAAGAAGTGACACCTTGCATTCTAGACATTTTCCAAGTGTATACTATTCAAGTGAAGACATTTTTCCTATTAATTTGGTATTGTTTGTAGATGGCCTGAAAACAATGGAAGGAAGGTGCGCTGTTGGTGACTATAATAGGTAGGCCTCACCTTAATGCGCTTATATGAATCTGTGTTTGCTTCATTTCTTTCCCTACTTTGCAGTTTTTGCCCTTTATGATTCATTTTAATGTATGCCCTTGTTTAGATTTTTCTTGTGTAACAATAAACTCACTACACGGATACCATTATCTAACAAGTCCTATGAAATCTGACAAAAGAAAAAGGAAAAAGAGGTGGAAACATAAATTTTTTAATCAATGTTGTCATCATTAATATTGCATAATGTTTTCTATTTCATTTGGTGGGATGGGGGTCAATGGCTTAAGCATTTTCAGAAGGAACTCAACCGGCCTTATCTTGAAAAACCAAAAGAAAGATTATCCTATTAACCGATGCTATAATTTTAATTTGAGAATCACCTTTTATCAGCCTCAATAGAAATATGGTGTATTATTCAAAGTGGATAGGGAAGATAGATATTTACATCAAGAATAGTAAGACATTATCTTCAAAAAAAAAAAAAAAAGAAAGACATTGGAGGATAGGTACTGGTGATATTGCTTTTATTTTTTTCTGGTTATGCTTGCCACTGAACTTATAATGGATTTATATTGAATAGTTGAGTATATTTTATAAGCTTTTCTTTATATTTTCTGCTTATTGCGTTGACTTCAGAATTGCATCTGGGGCTTTGATCCTTTTCAACAAATGCTTGGTACTTGAAGTTCAGGTAGCAGGTGTTTTTCAAGTTATCCATGCTTCTTCTTTTTTTTTAATCTTTTATTCTGTTAGTTTCTTCTAATACATTTGATTGGCAGGATGTTCACCGTTATGCTTCATTCTTTGAGATGTTGGAAGCAGAGAGTCTTGCAAAGGTCCTTCCAGGAGTTGAAACAATAGATGAAGGTAATGAAGGGTTAAATAAATTATGATTTTTTCCATAAGGGTTAAAACTACAAATAAGTTTGGTCCACAAGCACAATTAACAAATATTGTTCACTCCTAGAACAATAAAAGGAAGAAAGGAATATGTTGGTCCCTTAGTACTTAGTTATCTAAAAGTTGAAAGAGTAGTTAGCCTAGGTGTGTTTGGATATTTTAAACCATATCAAATAATCTCGATACCTTTAAATTACAAACCAAAATTATCTTGGGAAGATGATCTGAGATCATTGTATTAAGCAGATATGAGATCATTTCATAATGATAAATCCAGTTATGAGAAGTTAATTTTATTAAGCAGGAAAAAGTTGAAAGCAGATGAAGAAACAAGTAAAACAGAAAGTATCACGTTTGGACAAGAATTTAAATGTTTAAAATTTCTGTTCTCTGAATTTAGCTCCAGTGAGCACTGTTAACAGTTTACAGAGCAGTTTTTGTGGAAATGGCGGACACAACCTAACACCAGTTGTTCTATACATTGTAGTCTGAGCCCCGTCATATGTGAGTTTCAAACTTTACTTGGAATTAATGACAATACCTTATAATTGTAATTACATGCTACAATTTTTTCCTTTACATTTATATTCTTTTAATGAGGAAATTTTGAACTTTTTAAAGTGAATTCTTCATCATATTCGGCATCACGCAAATTTATGAAATATTGCTCTTTCAGGCATTCAAGTTTACAGGAAGTTTTACTCGGAAGAGAAAGAAATGTCCAATGGTGTACTTGCAATTTGTGTTGCAAAAGTGGCTGCTCAACCCTACCTTTCATTGGCCAGAATACTATCTGTGAGTGAGCTGACTCTGTCCTGCATGGATTCATGCCTATAACCGTATGGATAGATGAAATTCTATACTTTTAGAGTAAGGGAAAATTTCTTTCCAGCTGAATAAAATTCATCAACAAATAGGAAAAATCACAAAGAGAGGCAGAATTTATGTCAAGTGCTCAAACCAAAAGCTTCCAAATGAAAACAATCCAAAATGAAAAGTGCAATCTTTGCCTCTGAGTAATATCAGAACTGAAAATGAGTTGAGTGAACTTGGCTTTGAAAGGATCTTGAATATGCTTTAATTGTGGAGTAATAGTTAGAGAGCATTGATGTCGTTAGGAGGCATAGTTGATGTATAGAATATTGGTCAGTCTGCATTTAAAAGTATTTAGTAAAGACTAAAGACTAAGCTTTGCAAATGTTGAGCATCTCACTTACATCATACATGCATGTAGATGATATATGCAGAAACCCTACTTCAGTGGAAAATGGACGGTAGCACTTGAAGTGTCCATCTGAATAAAGCAGTTTTCTATACTATGGAGATTGTAGGCTGTCTGATGTATATATGTAGGCTAGGAATTTTGTGACCTGTGCTGACAGTTGTATCCTTCTACTTTTTTGGTGTTGTGGTAAATTATTATGTGTGATTTCAGGGGTTGAGTTATGAGGGTGTTCACAGCCTTATAAATGAAGAGCATCTTCTTGGATCTATTCCATGAGAACTCGCATTGGTAAGGGTAACTTCTCTGCTACACGGCTGCACCGCAAATACAAGTCAAATGCAAGATGAGGACACAGGATCCATTGTTTGTTGTGTTATACTCCATCCCAAGAAAATTTGCTTGATATAGCTTCTAGAAATATCTTCTGTTTCCTTGGTTTTGAATCCTGTGACTGATTATAAAAAGTTCCAACATGTGGAGTAGATTGATATTGGAAGAGTAGATTGAAATTGGGATGAACTCGTTTATCACCACTCTCACCTTCCATACGCATGTCAGACAGGCTATGAAGTTGGTGCAACAAGAGACTCTTGGGAAGTTATGCAAAAATATAACATGCACACAGTGCCTTGAGATAAATTTTCCCGACTATCAGAGCTAGAAAATGATTTCTCTGACCATGATGTTAAGATAGACACAGCCTAAATTTCTCTCTAAAGGAAAAACAAATCCCCCTGCTGCTTCTCCTGAAGGCAGGATTTGATCTCCATTCCTTAATACACCCACCAAAAGACTTGATCAACTGAGGCAGCTAACATGCCCTCTGTTCCATTTGTTGTAAATATTTTAGCTGGTTAGAGAGATGGAAAAATGGTGATCTTGTGTATGGTTGAATTCAAGAAACGAAACCACAGAAATATGGAACTTGGATTCTTCTATGGCTTCTCGAGAGAATTAAAATAGAATAATACAAAAATGTTGTAGGATTTTAAACTTAAATTAAAACAATGAGTTGGTGAAACCCCTTGCCCTGATCCTTGCAAAGCTGCTCTGATTCCAGAACCACTCTTCCAATGACTTGTCTTAAGGGACCGCCCAAAATGGGCTTGGCAATATGCTGTGGCAAAACCAACTCACCTTCCCCACAAGGCTTAAACAATCAATCCCATAAAGTAATTTTTAAATTAAGAATGATTAAATTCACATTGAAATTAATTAAATTATATTGTTTTTATTAAGTAGTGCAATTAAATTAACTTTTACTTAAATTTGCTAACTTTTGTTGTTCTTGGAAATTAAACTTTTGCTACTATTAAATAGTGTTATGAAATAAATCTTAAAATAACAAATAAAGAACTTGAAAGAACAATTAAAGAGAAGAAATAAAGTATTTAGGGGGGAAAAGAAATCTTATTAAAGTGTATATTTACAAATGAACTGAGGGAGCTTATTGTAGGCAAATAACTCCTTTATCTTGATAGAATTTACAAGATAAAGATAACACTTAGAGATTAGATGGATTAAATGCTAATTCAATCTAATTTACATCAAATCTAGATATAGATAGAATAAATGGATATTCACAAAAATATTTATAACACTCGCCCCTGAATATCTATTATATTAAGAATATGCCTCGTTAAAACCATACAAGAAAAAAACCTCATGGGAAAAAAATTCGAGTGAAGAAAAAAGAGTATATAATTCTTTTCAAGAATACGCTTATGAAATACCGCCTCATTAAAAATCTTATCAAGAAAAATCCAGTGGGAAAAACCTTGATGAAGGAAAAGAGTACAGTGCGTATTTTACTCTCCCTGATGACTGCATTATAGAGATCTTTAAAATAATGTATTCCAACTTTTCAAATGTTGCAGTAAGAAGGGCTTTAGTGAACAAATCTAGTAGATTGTCACTTGACTAAATTTGCTTAACATTAATTTCACCATTTTCTTGGAGATCATGAGTGAAGAAGAATTTTTGGCGAACTATGTGTTTTGTTCGATCGCCTTTAATATATCCTTCCTTTAGTTGTGCTATGCAAACAGTATTATCCTCATGTAACATTGTTGAAATTTTCTTCTTGGTTGACATGCCATGCGTTTCTCGAATATGTTAAGTTATAGATATTAACCAAACACATTCATAACTTGCTTATGAGTTGCTAACATTTCTCCATGGCTAGAAGAAGTAGCAACTATAATTTGCTTTATAAAACGCCATAAAATAGCCATACATCCATATGTGAACAAATAACCTGTCTGGGATCGATCTTTGTGTGGATCAGATGAATGTTCTGCATCTACATAACTAATTAAATTTTATTTTGATGTATTTGAATTATATAAGCCATATCCATTGTTCTTCGGAGATATCAAAGTATATATTTAATTTCATTCCAATGTCTTCGAGTTGGAAAACAATTGCTATATCAAGTCATGTATTGCTAGCCAGATACATTAATGCTCCAATTTCAATAAGATATGGTACTTCAGGATCATGAAGTTCTTTATTATCCTCACAAGGTCGAAAAATATCTTTTTTCACATCTCATAACCTTACAACCATTAGTAAACTCAATAGATATGCTTTCTCCATATAAAATCATTTTAACATTTTTGTAATATAATTTGATTGATGAACAAAAATTCTATTTGGCAAGTGTTCAATCTAAAGACCCACACAAAACTTTATTTTTTCAAGGTCTTTCATCTCAAATTTTCTCTTTAAGTAATCCACGTCTTTTGATAGCTCTTCAAGAGTTTCAATAATATTCAAGTCATCAATATAGACAGCAATTATAATAAATTCATATCTAAACCCTTTTATAACATACATGGGCATATAGGATTATTTCTATAGCCTTCTTTCAATAAATATGCACTAAGACGATTGTGCCACATGTGTCTGGATTGCTTTAATCCATATACATATTTATTTAATTGAATAAATTTATCGGGAATTCAAATTTTGTGCTTCAGGCAACTTAAATCCTTCAAGGATTTTCATATAGATATCGATATCAAATGAGCCATATAAATAGGCTATAGCTACATTCATTAGATGCATTTCAATCTTCTTATATATTGCCAGACTAGTTAAAATAGAATTGTAATTATATCCATCACAAAGAATATATCTCTTCATATTTAATACTAGATCTTTGGAGAAAACCTTTTGCGATAAGCCATGTTTTATATCTTATAATCTCATCTTTCTCATTTCGTTTTCGCACAAATACCCATTTATATCTCACTGGTTTTACATCATTTGGTATACGGACTCCAGGTCCAAAAACTTCATATTTTGCAATTGAATTCAATTTCACTTTGATTGCGTCTTTTCACATTGACCAATTATTTCTATATCTATATTCTTCAATAGATGTAAGTTCAAGATCCTCATTTTCTTTCATAATATTGAGCTCTATATTTTATACAAAATATTGTTGATATTTATTTACCGGTTCCATCTTTTCCCATCATGACATAATTGATTGAGATCTTTTTATTTTAACTGATTCTAGGTACCTGAATTTCTTCTAAAGTGTTTATCACTTATGTCAAGGGTCTCTTCTAAAGTCTTTACTTCTTCTTTCTAACCATCTTAAATATTTGTTCCTTTTCTTTTTCGAGGACTTTATCTTTGGAATCGATTGATTTCCACGCTTCTGGCGTGCTTTGTCCTACAGGGACATCAATGCTAATAGGAGCATTTACAGCTGGTATATAAGATTTAGTTATTCCCTTTAGGTCAGTAAATACGTCTGACAACTTATTTACTATATTTTGTAAAATAATTATCTTTTGAACTTCAAGTTCATATTGCTTTGTGCGATGATCAAAACTAGATAATGATAATTTACTCTAAGAAATTTCCTCTTTCAGCTACTTATTTTCTCCCTCTAATGTTGGAAAAATTGTTTCATCAAAATAACAATTGACAAACTTTGTCATGAATAAATCTCCTATCGATAATTTTAAATATTTAATTACAAATGGAGATTTGTATCCAACATATATTTCTAACCTCCTTTGAGGACCCATCTTTGTGCGTTGTGGTGGACCAATTGAAACATATACCGCATATCTAAAAAATTCTTAGATGAAAAATATTTGGTTTCTAACCATAAACCAATTGTATAGGGAGAATTTATAATAACTCATTTAGCCTGATGCATACAAATGCTGCTGCATCCAAAATGGCATGCCCCCAAGTCAACATTGGGAGTTTTGAATTTCATAAGCTTGTAATCAGTTGGAAGTGTTTAATAAATAATTCTGCTAAACCATTTGTGTATAAACATAAGCAATAGGTTGTTCAATAGTTATTCCAACTAATATGCAATATTAAAGACTTGAAATGTATATCCACCAGCATTATCAAGATAAATAATCTTGATTACATAACCAGGAAAATGTGCTTGCAAATGAATGGTTGCAAATGCTAAATTGCAAGCTATAATAAGCACACATGTGACCATCTAGTCGATGCATTGGTTAAAATTATGAAATATCTAAATGGTTCACAAGATAGATGTATGAATCCACATATAACCTTGAATATTATTAAAAAACGTAGAGAATTCAGTCCCAACTTTAGTTGGTGATAGTCTTATAATTTATTTACCTTTAGAGCAAGTAGCACATAAAATTCATTAGATTAAAAAATCTTCTGGATTTTCAATGAATGATAAATTTTCAATCATTTTTGCACATTATTGATCCGAGATGGTCCAACCAATCATGCCAAATATTAAAATCATTAGTAAACTCCTAGTTCACTATGGGTTTCAATTATTCTAATATTTGTATAGTTTAATTCTGAGAACAGAGTGAGTAATTTTCTTTTCAACACACACTTTATACTTGAGATAATAGATGTAATATAGAGGTATTAAGTGTCATTTTCATTTGTTGTCTCAAAATGATATCTATTCAAACGAATATCTTCAAAACTTAATAAACTTTTTTGAGACTTAATAAAAAATAATACATCCTCTATTACTTTATTTCTCAAGGTAGTAAAATATTAGCTCTTCTGAAGCCTCCAATTAATCTTGTACTATCAGATATTGAACTAACATTGATTTTTTTGTCAAGTAGGAAAAATATTTATTGTTTTTAAATATAGTGTGTGTTGTAGCAATGTCTGCTAGACATATATTTACATTATTGATCTTAGATCCAACAAGATCAATATTTATATTTTCTTTAATAAAATAAAAAATTTACAAGTTAACATAAAAGAATATTAAATGCATAATTAAAACACATAATAATAACATATCATTTAAATATAATGAAAACATATTAAAACATCTTTATAATATAGATACTAAATATACCAATTATTATTAAGTTCATTATCAGATATTGCTATCATCAATCGAATGATCAATTCCTTTTTCAGGATAAGAAAATCAATAATAGATATTTTTATTACCAATCATGTAATCAATTCCTCTTTCAGGGTAGACAAATATCTTGATGTGCTATATAAACTTGGCAATGATTAAAATTTTCACAAGATGTTTTAATTTTCAATGATGCTTAATAAAATTTAAGACGTACAATAAGTACGTGACCAATGATTTTTCATGACACATCAATAATAGTACGTTTTTTGCATTCCTTTTATTCTTTTCATTATTTATCCACTTCTGGTGGGTTACAAGTATTCATCCACTTTTTGATGGGTTATCCACTTTTGATGGGTTAGTGGGTTAATGTATTCATCTACTTTTGGTACGTTGACAGTATTCATCTATTGTGGTAAGTTACAACTATACATCCACTTTTGGTGAGTGATCCACATATGATGGGTTATCCACTTTTAGTGGATTATTCATTTTTTTTAGTGAGTTAGAGCATCCATCTACTTTTTATGGTAAAATTATCTATCCACTTCTAGTAGTAAAATTATTCTTAAATTCAAATGATAAAATTATCCATCTACTTCTAGTGATAAAATAATAATTAAAATAGTGATAATGTATATTGTTATGGCCATTATAATTAAATGATATTGCATTCACTTCAAAGAATGGATGGATTCATGATTATGACCATAATTATTAAATGTGTCGCATTCACTTCAGAGAATGGAGAGATTTATAATTTTTTTTATTAGTATTTCGTTTGTTACATTCACTTCAAGGAATGAAGATTCATAGTTTTTCATTAATAGCTATATAATAGTAAATTCACTTTCCAATCAATAGATAAAATATAATATATAAAGCATGATAGTAAAATTCATATTAAGGTTGATTTTAAAAGAATGAAAAATACTAAAGAGATATCAAGTCACTTATCTGATTTTCTAAAATCAGAAATCAAAACTCAATTATTGAAATCCTTTTGAAGCTTGAAGATAATGAAAACATAATAATTAAATGTGTCGCATTCACTTCAGAGAATGGAGATATTTATAATTTTTTTTATTAGTATTTCGTTTGTTACATTCACTTCAAGGAATGGAGATTCATAGTTTTTCATTAATAGCTATATAATAGTAAATTCACTTTCCAATCAATAGACAAAATATAATATATAAAGCATGATAGTAAAATTCATATTAAGGTTGATTTTAAAAGAATGAAAAATACTAAAGAGATATCAAGTCACTTATTTGATTTTTTAAAATCAGAAATCAAAACCCAATTATTGAAATCCTTTTGAAGCTTGAAGATAATGAAAACATAATAATTGTAAAACTTGAGAGATCAGACCCAATTATTGAAATCCTTTTGAAGCTTGAAGATAATAAAAACATAATAATTGTAAAACTTGAGAGATCAGATATGAAATAAATCTTAAAAGAATAAATAAATATAACTTGAAAGAACAATTAAAGAGAAGAAAGAAAGTATTTATAGGGAAAATAGATCTTATTGAAGTGTATATTTATAAATGAACTAAAGGGCCTATTTATAGGTAAATAACTTCCTTATCTTGATAAAATTTATAAGATGAAGATAACATTTAGAGATTAGATAGATTAAATTATAATCTAATTTAATTTAAATCAAATCTAGATATATATAGAATAAATAGATATTTACAAAAATATTTATAACAGTTTTTGCTTTTTATCCGATTATTATTCCTTCACTGTAACGTATATATATAATGGATAGTGTTGAATTTGAAGAGAGGTGAAAGTGGTTCAACAGTGGAGCTCAGTAAACGAAAGTGGAAGAACTTACACTAACAAAGAGAGAGAAATGGAGAGATTAGGGGAATGTATAGAAGAGTTATTGAAGTTCACACTCCAATCTCACATTAACAAATCCCTCAATTTCGAACTGCGTCTCTCCCCTGAATTCTGCTCCGGCCTCCTCAATTCCGACCCCGCCGATCCCAACCCGGGCCCCCCTGGTAAGAAAATCCCCCACAAAATTTGAAGCGATAGCAAAGCAATGCATCTTGATAATCAGAAGGTTGTTAGGGTAATTTTAGTCATTTGATAGAAGCATATTTGCTTTTTCATACTGGGATGCTGCAGATATTTTGAAAGGAGTTCCCTCATACCCTTTATACAAGCATCTCGCATTAGCTTTGTACCAATCCATTGTTTCCGGCTCCATTTGCAATACACAACACAATTTGGGGCTAATGCACGACGAAATTTCTACCAAACAGAAGGAAGAGTGGAATAAGTTGGTTTCAAATAAGGGACTTGAATTGATAAATGTTAGTTAGTCATTGTTGATGCTGCTATTTTTGTTTTTCTTTTAGGTTTATGACTAATAATTTGTTTTCTTGTAGATTATGGATAATATAGAATTTGAACTTCATGTTCAGGAGCCCTTCTTTTCAATGTTAAGAGGTATTTTTGGTTATTTTATTTTTTACCATTGCCCTTGTTCCTTTTTCATTATCTAAGCAATTGAGAAACTTTACATTCTTCGCAGACGGCTTGAAGACCATTGAAGGAAGGTGTGCAGGTGGCAAATACAATAAGTAGGCCTTGGGATTCACTTCGTTTTTTTCTTCCCCCTTGTTCCTTTGCATGACTGTTATTTCTTTTTCTTTGGCACTTACTTTTTAAACTTGTTTTGTACTCATTGATTTCTGTTATGCAATCTATTTGTTTTGTTACTTGAGGACACCGTATGCATGCACTGATGGCCGAGCAAATTAAGATTTCTAATTCAACTGTAGTTAATCCAGCGTGGAATATACTCTATACAAGTAGCTAGGGAGTAAGTTGCTTTGGCAGGTTAAACTCAGCCTTAGCCGACCTTTCTGGTTGCTAAATAAAAACCATCCTGATAGCATATTTGATAGGTGAATTTTTTGTTTTTTTTTTCTTTTAAAAAGGAATAGATCCTGTTTTATTCCAGTGACAATGATAAGTATATAAACAAAAGGTAACCCCTTGTCTATCTAAGCTCTTATCTTTGGTAACAAAATTATGCGTTTGCTTGACAGCTTCAAAAACTCAATATTGCAGAACTCAGCCTGTGAGAGTATATACTTGTGTGAAATCTACATGACATATGTAATGTTCTTGGTTAGGGGCCATAAGAGGATTCTCAATATGTCCTGCTTTATATTTTGAGCAAGAAACAAAATGAACTCCTCTTTCTAATCAATGCATGCTTTTAGGGTTCATGAAACAGAAGGCCTGTGACTTTGTGGCTTACTTACTCATCATACATTTGAATTATCCTACATGCTCATCCTGTTGAGGCAGAGGTGGGAAACTTTGTTTGAGGGGGCAGCGGACGGCCTGGAGATTGAAGTGTCAATGTGACCTGAAAATCAGAGTTTATAATTGCTAAGCTGTGTGATTTAAAGTTTTGCATGTCTTCTGAACAATTTATGAGCTTTTAATGATAAGCCAATTCAGTTCTTCATTGATGGTCAGCCTTTGTTATGATATTGTTAATTTAATAATTAATTTCCAGTTGACTTTCCCCCTTTTTTCCATTATTGGTTTCAGGGTGTCTTGGTAGAAACCTGATTTATCTTTGATTCTTTTCCTTCTTTTCCTTTTGATAAGTGAGACCTTTTATTGATCCATATATTAATTATTTATTCTTTTAGTATTGAACCAGGTGCTATGATCCTCTTTAATAAATGTCTGGTGCTTGAAGTTCAGGTGAACTAATGCTGATGCCTTATACTCTATGTTCATGTTCTGAGTTGGGCTTTTCTAATTTCATCAATTCGCAGGATGTTCATCGTTATGCTACATTTTCTAAAATGTTAGAGGCTGAAAGTCTTTTGCAAGTCCTTCCGGGAGTTAAATCTACTGAAGAAGGTAATGGCAGTGGAAGTTGGCCCATGATTGGCTTAGAAATATTTCTTTCTTCAGACGGGGAGAACATGGTTTATTCTGTTGTACTATATATGGAATGAGGGAACTCATTACCGGATTTCAAATGAGGATTAATATCACTGTATAAAAATCATTTAAGACTGAGAGTAAATGATGTTGTTAAAAGATTGGATTCTAGTTCATTTGGTTCTCTGAGAGTTTATTGAATATCATAAGATCATAAAATCTGTTAACGTAGCTATTAATGAAATCTGATTTTGCTGAGAAATCTCAGAAATCGTAGCTTTTCTTTTATCAGAAACATCTTAAATGTATAGAGACTATAGAGGAATGTTAACAAAAGTTAACTAAGGATTTGACATAATAAGTATAGGAGGTTGCTAGTGTCTTGGGTCCATAACTTATAACCATGCATGTCTATGTGCTACTTAGCCTCCAACTTTCTTTTGTTTTATTAGTCATTAACAAAATGAAAATACTTGTGCTTACCTATTTTTATGTATTAGGACTTCGAAATCTAATTTTATTCTAAATGTGGCAGGTTTTTAGTTAATGCAGGAGTCATTGAAAGGAATATTGTGGGTAGTTTAATTCTTGTTTCTAAATGATTTGCTAATTCCTTTGTGGTAATTTGTTGTTGTGTTTGCAGGCTTGCAAATATATAGGAAATTTTATACAGAGGAGAAGGAAAGTTCTAATGGCGTCCTTGCAATCTGTGTTTCTAATTTGGTGGATCAGCCCTCTATCTTGTTGGCCAGCATACTCTCTGTGAGTCGTTTACAGCATTTTTTGAGTTGTAAATTTTGTTATATGTATCAAATTAATCTAATATCTTGCCAAAGGAAAATTTCTGTGTGGTTGCTTTGTGCATGCCTGGTTGGCTTATGTCATGTTGATCGAGTCTTAAAAACCTTTGAATTTCTGATACAATTCCAAATAGTTTACTGGGAACTTACTATTATATAGTAATGAGTGTCAAGAGAGAAAGAAAAAGCTAGAAGGAACAAACTAACATTGTGGTAGTCTCCTTTATTGATTCTATAAACATGAAAAAAACAATGTTATCCATTTTTTCATAATATACCCTATATAAGGAATGGTTAACAGGTAAGTGTCTAGATCTGTATGTTATCACCATCAGTCATGATTACAAAAAGGAGACATGTGAACTTATTCATGATATGGCGGTAGAAAGAAAGAAGTAAAGTGAATCTTGCGTCATGATCTGAAACTCTTGAAAATATTTAAGGGTGCATAATATATATACCTGGACTGTGACAAATTCTAATTTTGGATTCTCAGTTATCATTTACTTAGAAACGTAATTCTCAACTCAGTAGAACTGCTAATATATATACCTAGACTGTAACAAATACTAATTTTGGATTCTCAGTTATCATTTACTTAGAAACGCAATTCTCAATTCAGTAGAACTGCTGATAAAAAAGTGGTAAAATATTGATTATGATTAACTTAAATCTTCTCTTGGAACATGAGTTGAGATCCATTTTTCTGGTGAATAGTAATCTTTTTCTCAAGAATATGCTTCATCTTAGATCTAAGCAAGATCATGACATGATTGTATGAGCTGTATTTTAAAGGATTTTAGTAACTTGATTCAGCTATTTTATCATCCCAACACTATAGCAACGTTCCAGGCCATATGCATAGGAGAAAAAGGCATTTTGGACTAATAGAGATTTATTCTATTACCAATTGAAACATCTTGAACTAATGGTATATGGTTATATCTACTTTATTAGTTGGCCACATTAACAGATTATTTTACATATATTGTAGTTATATCTTTGCTGACAATGAACCAATAGGAATGCACCACGTGCTAGTGCTTTTTATAATTCTATATGTACAGCATACATCCTTTTTATGTTTGTAACTTTTGTAGGGATTTAATTGGTTTAACAGTTATTTCTGGCAGCATTTGCCTCATGGTGCCTGTTTCAAATCTTAAATCATGTTGGCAGAGTGATCAATTCATTTGCCATTCATATATGGATTTATTGACGGATTAAACATGTCATTTCACTTCTTATGAGATCAGTATTAGTGTTACTATTTTATGTCTGTTTGTGAATGCACTAGCTCTTTGAATCTCATATAACCAAAAATACAAAGTCCAAACTCATTACTTGCCCAATGTATTTTCTAAGTGCCCCAAGTGGATGTTGAAACATTTTATGTTTTAATCCAGGAACTAAGTTATGAAGGTGTTCAAAGGCTTCTGGCTCTAGCACATACTCCAGGAACAATTTCTGGTGCACTCCCCCCACCAAAATCGACACTTCTCTCGTCATTCATGTTGCCATATAATCCAGATGTAAGATAATGACTTGTGAATTGCTTTTATGCTTTCTATTTGCAAAGAAGGCTCTTTTACTTTTCTTCTTGTTTGCCCTAAGGTTTGTTTCTTGCATTGGACTTTCTTTTATTATCTCAACTGAATCACAATTAGTGTGCATGATTTTTAGTATTCAAATAAAAACGGAATGAAAAGGCTTGGTTATATTGATTGAAGAGATAGGTTTTTTTTTTTTTCCCTATAAAAAAATTTCTGTAAGTAAATGCAAAGAACTACGATAGTCTGGGTGGTGCAGGGAGAAGAGGCTATCCATATTTTTCTCACACCATGCCTGTGCAAAACTGACCTGTCGATGGGTGACTGTGAGTTTGTGTCCCACCAAACAACGGGTCCTAAGGACATTGATATTATCATTTTAACATTTCCTACTAGATAAATGTATGTTTTGGCGCTCCTTTTTGCTTTATTCATGATTTCAACTTTTGGTCTTTGAACTGGTAAAGAAAAACATTTTACTCTAGCCATGTGTCACAAGCTAGTTTGTTTTGGATATAACGTTTGGTAATCTTTAGTGTGCCTCTCTGTGTGTTTTTGTGGGGGAGGGGTATACATCTATACAGCACGATTTGATTATGGTATCTTTCTTTCTTTTCTTCCTTTTCTTTTAATAATTAATCCCAACATTGTTGCTGCTAACATATTGTATGACTTGATTATGGTTGTTCTTTTTGTGGTCTCTAGGTCAGAGGCAGTACCTTGACTCATGGAGCTAGGGCCTTGTCAAAGCACGCTGATCGAAGTAGTAGTAAGTACTGGGGAAATTTAAATGGAAGTGGTGAGTGCTTTTGTGGATTCAACTTGTCATCATGATGCTTAAAGATGTGCTTTTTGTTTGCCTTTTTTCTCTATCTTATTTGTTTTTGTTATTTGTGTGCTTGTGTGTGTGTTTATTTCATTAACATTGACTATCGAATGTGTGAATCTTTCCTGATTTCTTTGGTTGATAGAGGGGTCTGGTTTTGGTTACTCTGGTGTATGAAAAGACTAAAATCCTAGCTCTATTTTGGGCTTGCAAATTTTCCATGAGGCTTCTTGGAGATACTTGAGTGCGTAACAGAAAGCTTGATCTTACTAGGTTACATCTAAAATAAAGATAACTCCACTAGCAATAACATAAAATTAAATTCTATTGTTCCATCACTTGTACCATCTGAATTTTGGTTTCAAGAGTTCTAGTTTCTATGACTCATTCTAGGAGCATAATTTACTTTTGCTGGTTTTAAACAACCCAAATTCTCTGATTTTTAGTTTGGAAAAGTTGATCATCATAGGTTCTGTATCAAGCACACAACTGAAGTATTGTTATAATGTTTAGAAGACATGAGAGTATAAACTATACATTCATACTTAGAAATGTTAGTATATAGTTAAAAAGGGGGTTTAGTGTTTAAAGAATAATTTATGGATTTAGGTTTTGCTTTGAGTATGCAGTAACCAGATATATATTTGATAGGGTGGTAAGTGTTAATGTTGTAAGAAGATAAACCTATATCTATTGAACAATCTCCGTTTATATACCATAACTGAAAGACCAGACTAGGATCACATGATTTTTAGGTTGGAGTATGTGTAGGTGATTAGACAATGTTGCTCTCAATCTTCTAAAAAGTGCATTATGAAAAATATGACTTATGAAGGGAAAAGAGAGAGAGGCTAACCCATTTGGGTTTTATGCCTTTCCTCTAAAGCTCTTTGCTATACTTTGTGAGATACCTATATAGTAATTATTTACTTGGTGTATAGAATCTTACAATTCTGGAAGAGATCCTTGAGTTTAATCATGAAGTTTCTTGTGTTTACATTGGAAGATAGGTGCATCTTAGATGTGGGCACCAATTAGGATGGGAAAGAGGATAATCATATTAGTTAGGATATTTGCCTCTTAGTGCAAAGTTGGACCTTTCCAATATTACCAAATTAAAATTGATAGCGGGATGCCTAAATAGTCTATGTTGAGTGTTACACATGCTCACACATGGAACCTTGATTATTTCTTTAGTAAGTGACCATCTAATCGGTACTTTCCTATTTCTATTTCCCCAGATTCAAATAAAAATAATCTTGCAATGGGCGTCATTACTCATTTGATCACTAATTGTTGCTGGTTGAATGTGTATATTGTTCAATTGCATGGTGCTGTCTTTGAGATAAGAGTTGGTGAAGGCTATGGTGCACGATGGTCCAAAGATGGAACTAAGGTATACATATATTATCAAAAGCATAGTTATGGTATGCATGTATGCTAGTGATGCATTTATATCGATTGTTGTGTAGTTCGTATTTTATCATCTGATTGTTGGATGTAATAATCTATTTATACACAACATGCACATCAAAATCTAAGCTAACATGATACATTACGTTGATCAATGAAAATTTCTTAAATTATCTATATAACTATATAAATTTTATCCCTGAGGTAAAGTTTTTACTTACCTCTATTATCAATATACCATGAATTTTCAAAAAAAAAAAAAAAACTATATAAATTTTATGAAAAGTGGTTAGACATGCCCAAACCATTGGAAATTGGTAAGTGTCATCATCTATATAAATAGAATATTAAATTAAATGGTTGTTTAAAAAAAAAAAATTGCATAAAGCGCTTAGACTGGGGTAAGTTGGTTGTAACTCTATAAGCAACCTAGTGTAATAGTTATTGCCTTTTTCATATTTTCTTATATCAATTTTATTTTACCAATCCTTGGATTTGATGTCCCATTAACATTGATCATGCATGTCAAGTTTCAAGTTGATTATAATTTTCTAATTGATTCATTAATTTCAAAATTATTTCAATTGTTAGATACATATGAGTGAAACTGTAGTTTTCTTGATTTACCAGTAATTGATATTGGGTCAGCATGAATTTATGTGCATGATATTGTTGGGGGCTTGATTTAATATGATCCACCAAAGAAATTACTGATGGGTTATGGGTGAAATTATTTTAATTTTTTCAGTGGTAACTTGATCCCTACTGTCCCTAATTTAGCAATCTTTACACCTATTAGTAACTTGTTATGCAGATTATATCCTACCAATCCATTTTCAAGCCAATCCAATATATAACCATGGATCAATCAATTAGATTGTCTCAAACAGTATGTATTTAACAGTTATAATTTATGATGCAAAAGAAACAATTTGATTTATTCAGTTAAGTTGAAGATTAATATGTGTGATCTACATGGTACTTGAAAATTTTATATATTTATATAAGATAAAATATCTATTCCTGGATATGTTTGATATGTATGTGATAGTACCAACATTATTTGGATTGGGCTGATTAAATATTTAATTTTAGGTAACTGGGCTTAAAGCTTTTTTTCTCTTTGGTTGGAATTCATGCCTATACATATATATATTTGGATGGAATATATTGTGATTCCTTAGTGCCACTTGGCTTTGCGCCGTTTGCCTATATGCATGATTGTGGGACCTGGTGGATCCTTCACATCCAATATTTAATATTTTAGTATTGAGCCCATCTACCTTTTATTTACTTTTATATTTTTGTGTTATCTCTTTTAATGTCAACTTCCACTTGCAGTCCTATAAGTCCCCTAAACATGCCCATAAATGCCATAACAGAATGTATGTATATGCTACTGTCATCAATTTAAAAACAAAACAAAGATGCCTTACTTATGGCATCTGCATCTTTTCTACTACTGTATATTAATAACTGGCTATACATACTGCTAAAGCAACTTGACGCCATTCCTTTGATAGATATACATTTTATTTGCTTCAAGATATTTCACTTTAATATTTAAACTCTTAATGGATATAGTTTTTAACATTTTTCTGTTGTTTTAGTTCGTTGGATTTCTAGAACCATACATGGATGATGGTCACTTGAAGGGATGGAAGCATTGACTTGACTCTGGAGTTCTTTGCACTGGCTTCCATGATCTACAAGGTATCCCCTTCCATCTAATTGCTACCCCACTTTGTGAAGCTTTGGTCTGAGAAAAATTGAACTTTTCATTTCATGTGCAATTTTTCACCACAACACATGAACGCACATGCACTCTTGTTTCTTCCCTCTTTTTTGCAACCTTTTAATCACTTGCATAATACATGGTTTTTAACCTTCTTTTTCTTTCTGTTCATTCCATTCTCCTTTCATTTCCTAATTGTTTTCATTTCTCTTTTCTCTCTTCTTTGAGAAAAGAGTAATTTTTTTCACCTTTGAAGACCTTTTTATTAAGGTTAAGTTTGGCATCGTCACTTTGTTGTAAAATGGTGACTTGGGCCACAACACAACACCAAATAGATTGAAAACTGAGGTTTGTGGCTTTTCAGCACGGTTTTCGATGTCACAAGTTTTAAACAAACAGTTTTACAGTTCTTGATCTTGGTTTTTTTGTCTACTTTTCTTTGGCACTTTTTGTTTCTTTTCTTTTCTTTTTTGGGTCAAAGCATAGTCATTAAAGTTGAATCAGATGTCAGACTTGATGATAGCATTGGGTTGCTGGGTGATTAGTTCATAAATTGGGTTATTTTTTTGACACCATTGGATTAATTAAATATATTTATGTTATATAACATAATTTTAAAATTTAAGAATATAAAGGATATTATAGTTAAAAAATGTGGTTACAAATAAAAATTTGATGCAAAATACTCATAAAAGGAGTTATTGTTATAAACTTTCTAGTCATTAGACATATTATGATAATAATAGGAATATAAGTAAAATTATATGGAAGATTTGTCCTTTTCATTTTTTTTATCAAAATATTTAATGAAGCAATGATGGAGGTATCAGCTATCCTTTGTAAACCAAGGTTTTTTTTTTTTTAAATTGGGGAAAGAGGGATTCGAACGCTGCTCTTTAAGCAGAGATCATGCACCAATCAATGAGCCAAACTTTGGAAACCAAGGTTGAGAGTCAGCAACAACATATAAGAATTTTGCCAATTAAAAATAATAAAAGCCCTGGTTGACCCTAGAAAAGGCTGTCCTGGTTTGTCTAAAACTTGCCAGGTCAACGGTTTTGACTGTGTCATATGCATGAGCATTTCAAAATTAAACCTGACCCACTTTGGTTGCGCCTTGCTGTGTTTTAGAATTATGGTTCAGAGTTGAGACTAATAATTTTCTTCCAAGGTTTTGTATCTAGCGGTTATACCATATGTGAAACTGCAAAAATACATTTGCCAATCTTTGTAGCCGCATCAGTCTGGTAGGGAAACTCACAACATGAAGCCAATATTACTAATTTATATAAGTGGGATTGAGCTCATTTTAGATTTCCTTCAAATAGATTGGATAATTAGGAGCGGGTTTTGTATGTCATGTGGTTTTGGAAAGGTTTTATTTCCCTGACCTATATCTGCAATTACCTATATAAAAAATCAAATAATTATTTTTTTTTCTTCGTTGTGAATGAGTAAGTAATTAAACTAGGGTCATGGGATACTACATGACTACCCATTCTCATATTTTCATATTGAGGGTATCCTTTTCCATATCACTGGTTAAACTATTTCTTTTGGGCTAGAGTTTTCCAATGTTAGGGTTTCGATTCTGAAGAGGGCAATTGTTATGTATAAAAATGTTCTTATCCTAGTAGATTTATGTTTGTGCGTATGGATGGCTTTGACTTGGTTTTTTGGAGCCACTTCAATATGTTGAACTGATTCATCTCATAGACACTGGTGAGTGCATCAAGAATTAATAGTGAATTTATGCTTTTGTGGTCGTAATCCTGAATAGGATAAGATATGGTATATATCTGCTATTGAGTGTGGCATGGTGGCAGAGAGTGGTAATTGACAGAAACTAGTAATTTAAATTCATAAGTAATGCATTCATGGAGTTATAATTATGTTTGGTAGACTGCCTTGATTTAGCTGGAATGTTGGTGAACACAACACTTGTAGGCTAATATTAATCTAGTTCTTACCACAATACGGCGTCTTGCTGTGAAGTTTTTGCTGGTATTGAAGGCACAAGCTGGTAATCTAAACTTGGAAGAGTCATGCTTGTAAGGTAGTAATATACTTTTTCATTGATCTACATGGAGTGAAAGGAATGATAGTTCCTTTGAAAGAATAAAGTTGCTAACATGAGATTAAGATGGAATTCTGGGCACTTTACTTTCTTTGCTTTTTTATCCCTCTTTGTTGCTGATTCTCGTTTCTTCTTGCATTTCCTATCTTGAACTTTGGCCATTGAGTTTTGTTGTTTTTCTGGTTTTTGGTTTCTGCTTCTTGTTTTCTACTTTTTGTTGTTTTTATTTGTATGCTTTACACGAACTAGGGCAGTTTTTTGTTGTTCTTTCCCTTTTTCCTCCCTTACTGTTCTTCCTATTAAAAAGATATTAATAATGTTACTTATCCTGTTCAAGGGGAGGCATAATCCAGTATCCTTTGTTTTTTTTTGATGGGATGGGAGAGAAACAGGATTGGGGGGTGTTAGCCAGTGGAGGAATGGATGATTCTTAAGCTGAGCTACAGGGAAATGGTAGCTCAGTGGTGGCAATAAGTGCAATTAAACAGTGTCTCAGATGAATATGCATTTTGAGTTTTTGATTCATCATTTTTGGTGTTGCAAAATTTGACTGAATAGTTGAAAGGGAAAGATGATTGAGAAGAGAAAGAACCGACAGACGATAAACTTTGCAGCTGATGCTGACAAATTTGGATTGGTGATGGCAATGATGATGACAGCCAAGTGTGTATATTTGTCGGCCACTTCATGATAAGAGCTTTCACATGGATTTAGTTGTGACAAGATTGCATCAAACTGCCCCTTGGGTGGAAAAGTGCTGACTATAGTAAGCAAGTTGGTTTTTTGGCCCCATACTTCAAAGCAATATCTGAGTTGAGTCATCACAATCTGTTTCTCTATCATGAACATTTAGTGTATGGAATTATCTCAAGGACAACTGATGTTAAGATTTTAGCTTTTTAAGTATGCTTGAACACATGCACGAGCTAGGATACTCTATGCTTCCTCCCAACTTTTGTAAATTATTGAACCAAAAAATTATTCGAACATCCCACCATCTGATACTGGTATTTACCTTCATTTCTATGAAGCTCTTTTACTAATTCTATTGACCTTATTGTGTCTTACCTCCAGTACACAATAAGTCTTTTTTGTTGGCTTTTTTAAAAAACACACATTAAAGCTCCTTGAATATGCTAAACACTTAGTTGGACTCAGTGTGATTATGCAGGAGATCTAGAGGGATTATTGTTTCAGGAAGTAGAAGAAGGGAGGCTTGTATGAATAGAATGGACCCCTCAATCCTAGTTTATCCGTTTGGTGATTCTTGCTTTGTGTAAATTTAATTGCAATATCGGAGGGCATCTATTGACATACTAAACTACATGTTTTGAATGTTTGTTGGTGGTTTAACTATTAACAAAAGAACATCAGTATTTGTTAAATTTATGAGTTTTGATTCTGATAAGCCCCAAATTCTTTTGTCCAGCAAATCTGAAACAGGTTTGTCTTCCGGAATCTGGAGTTATCCAATGGGTAATCAAGTTGAGCACAGCAACATGATCTGCCAGTAAAACTTTCTGATGGTATGATTTTGTGGTGGGTTTGGCTTTCTTTTCTTTTCTGCAAACGTGGCAGAAGCCAATACCCTTTGCTTGCATGCCACGTGTCCCACTTTATTCATGAATTTTCCGTAAATAACACCTGCAAGCATGGATAGCTGACACACCCACGATGAACAAAAAGCTCAGATTTCTGATCCAAAGTTGGATCCATACATTCATATGTAAACAGTAAGTTGAACCCAAGACCTTTTCAGATACGTAACTCTGCTCTTTCACTTTACTTACCAGCAGAATATTTCTGCCTTGCGCCGTGTCATTTATTCGCTACCTTTTTAATGCTTTCGGTGTACATTGTTCTTTAAAATCTTTTATGAACCCACCAAAAAAGAAAGATGAATACAGGCAATGGCCTTATTCCCTGATTGCATTTTAAAATTATGTGTTATAGTTTGTGGAGGAATGTAACATCAAGCCCTTAAAGTTGTACCTCTTTTCTACTTTTGTTGGACATGTCATGTGGCTCTTGAAATTTTCCATCCCACATCATAAAATTATTACAAATCACATTCACCTCTAAAAACTTCATCAAAGCTTTTGATTGACTCCTAACTTCATAGACCTTGATCCATTTGCTTGCGGTTGCTTTCTGTTGTTGTTTATCATGGGATGAATGTGACCGTATTCAGTCCTTATCTATGAAATTTTTGTATCCCACCTTTACATGGAAATAGTAGATGAGAACTAAAAAGTCTTTCTCTAGAGGTCCTCAATATAATTGTGATGTATCTTACTGTTTTCGAATTTTGATTCCTTTTCTCAGGAATTATCTTGAGTCCTTCAGTCCCATTCACTCCCAATAGCCCTTTGATAAATCTAAAAATTACAAAAAAAAAAAAAAAAAGAAAAAGGAAGAGAAATAGCAGAAGGAACACACGTGTAGTTCCCTTGACTTGCTTCTTTCTAGCCCTAAATTGTAATTGAACCAATGAAAGCATTTGCTTTATTTCATGTCTCCTGGAAATGACTCTGTTTTTTGGTTGGTAGGCGCAATTTGATCCCTCTTTATGAAAAAGGTAATGTAATTATAAAATTATGAGGGCAAACTTATCTTTGTAGGACCCCATTACATATTTTTTACATATTTTGTAACAATAAAGGGGTTTGGAATAAGTAATTGGACAGTGGGATTATTGTACAGCATCGGGAAAAGGCTTTGGAGGGGGAACCATATCATTCTAGATGGCCTTGAGCTTTTCTGCAACTTTGGTAGCCTTTTATAAGCAGATGCCTTAACCCTACCATTCACACTTTTGACCTTTGGAAAAGCTTTTGATTCGAAGCTAAAAGCATTCAATCGCACGTCCATGCATGGACACATTGCCAAAATTTTAGGCAATGCTAATGGATCCCATCACGCAACCTCACACATGACGTTGGCTCCTAAGGTTCATCAGTTTGTATTAGACAAAACTGTATTAATGCTGCAATAACAAAATTGAACCATTTTGCAAAAAAATTGACATACTTTTCTCATTTCAGTCAAAAGAAATACTTATGGAAACATTTGTATTTTATTTGAAATATATGTCCAAGGGATACCTCACCTTTAGACCTATAGTCT